>NW_016908237.1:259380-358712 GCF_001483705.2 Eufriesea mexicana | reverse complement strand
GTCTCAGCACATTATGTTGAGCTAGGTTACGTTTGGCTTGGTTACGTGCGTTTGGATTAGGTTTGGATGGCTCTGACTTTCTAGGCATAGTCGCTTATGCAGTGGATTTCTGCACAGTACTCTGCCCTATTATGGTGGTTGCTGCACGTTAGGTTGAATCAGGCTTGGTTCGGTTGCGCTACGATTGGTTAGGGTTGTCTATGATAGCTATGACTTTTGTGCTATACACTGCAATTCGGTGGATTTCTGCGCTCTTCTGTGCTCTAATGTGCTCCACTTGGCTACTGAGTGCCCAGCAACGGTGGACTCGGCACGTTAGTTTAAGTTAGCCAACGTTTGGCAAGGTCACACTAGGTTTGGTTAGGTTAGGATAGCTTTGTTCTTTGTGCTAAGACCTGCAATGCGGTCGAGTTCTACGCTCTACTGTGCTCTAACAAATTATGCTTCTCTCTGTGGAGGCCAGCAATAGTGGCATCGGCACCTTAGGTTGTGTGAAGTTACAGTTGGGTATGTTACGGTTTGTTTGGTTTGTAGCGGATAGCTTTGACTTTTGTGCTGTGCACTGCCATTCGGTGGACTTCTGCGCTCTGCCATGCTCTAATATATCCAGCTTGTCTCCGGGAAAGCCAACAATAGTGGTCTGGGCACGTTACGCTTAGTTATGCTACGTTCCAGTATGTTTCGTTAGGCCAAGTCAGGTTCGGATATCATTGTCTCTTGTGCTTTACGCAGCAATGCGGCGGTTTTCTACGCCGTGCTTGTATTTAGTATATCATGCTTGGCTCTGAGGTTGTCAGTAATAGTGGCGTAGGTCTGTTAGGTCGAGTCAGTTTACCTATGGCTATATTATGCTTGGTTGGCTTAGGCCAACACAACTTTGACTTTTGTGTATACACTGCTATTTGGTGGATTTCTACGCTCTACTGCAATTTGATATGATCCGCTTTGCTCTGGGGAGGCAAGAAGTATGGGCCGCGTCGTGTTAGGTTGAGTCAGGTTACGTTTGGCCGTGTTCGGTTTGTTCGAGTTAGGATAGGTTACCTTCTACTTCTGCCCTGTACAATGGAATGCGGTGGACTTCTGCGCCCTACTGTACCCTAGTATGTTCTGCCTGGCTTTGGCGATCCAGTAATACTGGTTTCGGCACATTAGGTTGAGATAGGATATGTTTGGCTATTTTATGTTAGCCTTGGTTGGATTTGGATAGCTTCAGCTTTTCTGCTCCAGGCTGCGGTGCTGTGGATTTCTGATCCCTAATTAGCTCTGCTGGACTCTGCAGTGGTTAGCAATACTGTTCGCGGCACGTTAGGTTGAGTTAGATTACGTTTGGTTTGGCTAGGTTGGGTTGGGTTAGGCAAGGATTGCTTTGACATCTGCGCTATGCACTGCTATTCTGTGGACTAATGCACTCTACATTGATCTACTAAACCCTGCTCGACCCTAGGGTTGGCAGCAATGGTGGCCGTGACACGATAGGTTGGGTTATGTTACGTACGCTTAGGCTATGTTGGGTCAGGTTTGGTAATGATGACTTTGTCCTTTGCGATATAAACTGCTGTCTGATGGATTTCTGCGCTCTACTGTACTCTAGTCTATCGTGATTGGCACTGGGTAGGACAAAAGTAGTGGTCTCGGCACGTTAGGTTTAGTCAGTCCACGTTTGGTTGCGTTAGGTTAGGTAGGTTTGGTTAGGACATATTTGACTTTTGTGCTAAACGCTTCTATGCGGTGGCTAGCAGCGATCTACTGTGCTCTAGTATATTCTGCTTGGCTCTGTGGATTCCAGCAATTGTGGTCTCGGCACGTTCGGCTAAGTTAGGATACGTTTGATTATATTACGTTTGGTTATGTTAGCAGAGGATAGATCTGACTTTTGAGTTTTACACCGCTTTTCGGGGTCTTCTGCGCTCTACTGTGCTCCAGTATGCTCTGCTTGGTTCTGGGGAGGCCAGCAATACCGGTCTCGGTACATTACGTTGAGATAGGATAGCTTTGGTTAGTTTACGTTCGTTTGGGATATGGCTGGACAGATTTAACTTTCTCGGCAAAGACTCCTCTCCAGCGGATTTCAGCGCTCTACCCTGCCCTACTATACCCTGCCCTACTATACCCTGCCCGACTCTGGGGTGGTCAACAATAGTGTTCGCTGCACGGTAGGCTTAGTTAGGTTACGTTCGGCATATTACGATTCGTTAGGTTAGGAGAGTGTAGCTTTGACTTTTGTGCTATACAATGCCCTCCGGTGGATTTCTGCGTTCTCCTGTGCCGTAGTATATTCTGGTTGGCTCTCTGGAAGTCAGCAATAGTGGTCCAGGCACGATAGGTTGGGTTAGGTTACGTTTGGTTATGTTATGTTTGGTTAGGTTAGGCAAGGATGGCTTTGACTTTTGTCCGCAATACTGCTATTCAGTGGACTTCTGCGCTCTACTGTGAGCTAATACGCTCTGCTTTGCTCCGAGCATGCCAGAAACGGTGGCCGCTGCACGCTAGGCAGGGTTAGGTTATGATCGGTTAGTTAAACTTGTTTGCGTTAGAATAGGATATCATTGCCTCTTGCGCTGTACACTGAAGTCCGGTGGATTTTTGCGCTCTACCGTGCACTGGTTTGCTCTGCTTGTTTCTGGGAGGGCCAGCATTAGTGGCATCAGCACGCTACGTTGAGATATGCTATGCTCGGATTGGTTAGGTCAGGTCAGGTTAGGATAGGATATCTTTGGCTTCTGTCCCTTGCACTGAAATGCAGCGGGTTTCTTCTCCCTAATGTGCTCTTGTACATTGCGCTTGTCCCTGGGAACGCCAGCAACAGTGATCGCTATTGCTTTACGTAACGTAACTCGAACTAACGTGCTGAGACCACTATTGCTGCGGTCCCAGAGCCATGCGAAGCATAGTACAGCTATGTACAGCGCAGAAATCCACCGAATCGCAGTTTACAGTACAAAAGTCAAAGCTCCCCTATCCTAACATAATAAATCGTTGAATAACCGAACGTAACGTATCCCATTCAATCGTGCCGCGACCACTATTACTGGCATACTCAAGGACTAGCAGTATACAGTAGAGCACAGAAATGCATGGAATCGCTCTGTATACCACTCAAATCACAACTACACTGTCCTAACCGAACCAAACGTAACATAGGAGACCGTAACCTAACCCAACCTAACGTGCCGTGGACACCATTGTTGGCCTCCCCGGTGCCGTGCAGAATATACCGGAGCACTGTAGAACGCAGAAATCCACCGAAAGTCAGTGTATATCACATAAGTCATAGCTACCATTTCCTAACCAAGACAATCTTAATATAACCTACCGTAACCAAACTACATGTATCCCGGCGCGACCACTATTTATGGCCTCCCAGGAGCTGAGCAGAACATATTATAGGAGAGCGAGGCGCAGAAATCCATAAAATTGCAACGTATAGCGAAAAATTCGGAGCTACACATAACTAACCAATACTAACGTAGCCTACCCAAACGTACCATAACTCTACACAACGTGCACCGACCAGTATTGCTGGCATACTCTGAGCCAAGCAGAATAGAGTAGAGCACAGCAGAGCGCAGAAATCCACAGAACAGCTGTGTATGGCACGAAAGTCAGAGTTATCCTGACCGAGCTAAGCCCAACCTACCCTAACCAAGCGTCACGCAGATCGACTTTATGTGCCGAGACCTGTATTGCTGGCCTCCCCAGCGCCAAGCAGAAAATATTAGAGCACACTAGTGGGCCGGAATCCGCTGAATAGTAGTATGCAGCGCAAAAGTCATAACCATCCTTTCCCAGCCTAACCAATCGTAACATATCCAAACGTAACATAACTGCATCTATCCTGCCGCGACCACTATTTCTGGCCTCCCCAGAGCGGAGCAGAAGATATTAGAGTAGAGTAGAGTGCTATAACCCAACGAATAGCGGTGTATGGCACAAAACTCACAGCCATTCTCTCCTAACACAACCAACAGCAACATAACCAAGCGTAACCTAGCATAACATAACGTGCCGCGATAGATATAGCTGTCCCCATCAGGGCCGAGCAAAGCATATTACAGGAAAGTAGAGCACGGATTTCCACAGAATCGCAGTGTATAGCAAAGAAGTCAAAGCTCCACAAACCTAACCCAAGCTAATGTAACCCAGCCAAGCGTTGCGTAGCCCAACATAAGGAGCCGCGACCGCTGTTGCTGACCATCCAGGGCCAAGCAGAACATGCTGTAACTCAGCACGGCCCAGAAATGTGCCGAAAAGCAGCGTGTAGCAAAAAGGTCAATGCCATACTGTCCTCACCTAACAAATCCCAGCATAGCCAAACGTAACATAACTCAACCTAGCGCGCCGAGACGTCTATTGCTCTCCTACCCAGAGCCGAGCAGAGCGTATTAGAGTAACGTATAGCGCAGAAATCCACCGAACAGCAGTGTGTTGTTCATAGGTCAAAGCTACCCTGTCCTAACGTAGCCGAACGTAAGGGAACCAAGCGCAGCCTAGCCATACGTAACGTGCCGAGACCACTATTGCTGGCCTCCCCGGAGAGAGGCAGAGGATATTAGAGGACAGTAGATCGCAGTAATCCACCGAATAGCAGTGTATAGAAGGAAAGTTGAAGCTAACCTATCCTAACCTAAGCAAACGTAACATTAGCGAACGTAGCCGAACTGAACCTAACGAGCCGAGGACATCATTGCTGGCATCCGCGGTGCCAACCCGAACATACTAGAGCACAGTAGAGCGCAGGAATCAGCCGAATAGCGTCGTACGGCGCAAAAGTCAAGGCTATCCTATACTAACCCCGCCAGTCGTGACATATCCAAACGTAACCTAACTCTTCCTAAAGCAACGCGACCGCTGTTGCTGGACAAGCTAGAGCCAGGCAGAACATAGTAGATTAGAGTAGTGTTCAGATATGCATATAATCGCAGTGTACAGCTGAAAAGTCAAAGCCATCCAGACCTATCCAGAACCAACGTAACCTAACCAAACATAGCCTAATTTAAGATAACGTGTCGCGACCACTATTGCTCGCCTCGCCAGGGCCAAGTAGAATATAGTAGAGCAAAGTAGAGTGTAGAAATCCAGCGAAAAACAGTGTATAGTGCGAAAGACTAAGCTACCCTAACCGAAACTAACGCAAATTAACAATACCTAACGTAGCATAACTCAACCTAACGTTATGGGGCCGCTATTGCTGGCCACCAGGAGCCACGCAGAAATTATCAGAGTGTAGAGGATCGCAGAAAGCTACTCAAAAGCAATGTGTAGCACAAAAGTCAAGGCCATCCGATCATAAGCTGGGCAAGCGTAGCATAACCAAACGTAACATGTTTCAACCTAACGTACCGAGACCACTATAGCTGGCCCCCCAGAGCCGGGCAGATTGTACTTGAGAAGAGTAGAGAGCAGATATCCACCGCATTGCATTGCATAGCACAAAAGTCATTGACACAGTAACTAGGCTGAACCAAACATAACCTAATCGAACGTAACATTCTCCAACCTAACCTGCTACGACCATTACTGCTGGCCTCCCCAGAGTCGAGCAGAACAAATTACAGCACAGTAGAGCAAAAATATCTACCGAATAGCAGAGTATAGCGCAAAAGCCAAAACTACCATATCCTAACCTACCCAAACGTAACGTAACCAAACGTAATATAACTAAGCCCAACGTGCCGTAACCAACATTGCTGCACTCCCCAGAACCAAGCAGCACATATTAAAGGTGGGAAGAGCACAGAAATCCATACAATCTCAGTCTATAGCACAGAAGTCAAAGCTATCGTATCCTAACCTAGTGAAACGTAACATCACCATACGTAGCATAACACAACCAAACATGTCGAGTCGACCGTTGCAGGCCTCCCCAGAGCCAACGAAAATATAGTGGAGCCCAGTAGAGTGCAGAAATCCAACGAAAAGCAGTTTATAGTACGAAAGTCCAACATATCCTATCCTAAAGTTACCAAATGAAACGTAACCGAGCGCAACGTAACTCAAGCAAACGTACCGAGACCACTATTGCTGGCCTCCCCGGAGTCGCGCGGAGTATAGTAGAGTAAGGTGGAACGCACAAAATCTCCGAATAGCACCTTATGGCACAAATGTCAAAGCCATCGCAACCTAAACTAGCCAAACGTACCATGACCGAAAGTAACATAACTCTATCCAACGTGACGTGACCACTATTCCTATACCACCCAGGGCCCAGCAGAATACAGTTGAGAACAGTGAAGAACAGGAATCCATAGGATGGCAGTCTATAGAAGAAAGGTCAAAGCTAACCTAACCGAACTTGACGTAACCGAGACCGCAATTTCTGTCCTCCCCAGGGCCAAGCACAAGATATTAGGGCAGAGTAGAAGGTAGTATTCCACCGAAAGGCAGTGTATTGCACAAACGCCAAGGCTATCTTGTCCTAACCTAGCCAGCAATAACGAAGCCGAGCGTAACGTAGCTGATCCTAACGTGCCGCGACCACTATTGCTGGCCTCGCCAGGGCGAAGCAGAATATACTAGAGTACTGTAGACCGAATGAATCCACCGAAAAACAGTGTTTAGTGCGATAGTCAGAGCCACTCTAGCCGAACCTAGCATAACGAAACGTTACCGAACGTAACATAACTCAACCTAACTTACCGAGGCCACGACTGCTGGCCTCCCCAGAGCCGAGCAGAGCATATTAGTACAATGTAGTGCGCAGAAACCCACCGAATAGCAGTGTACACCACAAAGGTCAAAGCTATCCTATCCTAACGTAACCAATCGTAACATAGCCAAACGTGACGTAACACAATCCAAAGTACAGCGACAGGTATTGCTGGCCTCCACATGGTCGAGCAGAAGATATTACAGGAGAGTGGAGCACAGAAATACATAGAATGGCAGTGTACAGCAGAAGGGTCATAGGTATCCAGCCTAACCTAAGCTAACGTAACCTAACCAAACGTAGCATAACTCAACATAACTTGGAGAGACCACAATTAACGGCCACCTCAGAGCCAGGCGGTGCAAACTGGAGCACAGTAGAGCGCTGGAATCCACCGAATATCAGTGTACAGCACAAAAGTCGAATATATCCTAACCTAAGGTTACCTGAACTAACCAAACCTAACCAAACCTTGCCTAACTCAGTGTAACGTGAGCATGGCACTATTGCTGGCCCTCCCAGAGCCAAGGTGAGCATACTGGAGCACAGTAGAGCGCAGAAATCAGACTTATAGCAGTGTATAGCACAAAAGTCAAAGCTAGTCCCCCTAACCATACCAATCGTGTTACAACCACGCGCAACATAATCCAAACTCTCGTGGTTAACCGCTATTGCTGGCATCCCCAGTGCCAAGCTGAACATACCGGAGCACGGTAGAGCTCCGAAATTCAACGAACAGCAGTGTATACCGCGAAAGTCAAGGATTTAAAAAGCTAACCCTAAATAACATAACCGAACAAAATGTTGGCTAACTCAACTTAACGTGACGAGACAAATAATACTGGCCACCTCAGAGCCGAGCAGATCATATCAGAGCACAGCAGAGGGCAAAGGCCCACCGAATAGCAGCATATAGCACGAAAGTCAATGATACTTTCTCCTACACTGACCAAGCGTAACATAACCAAACGCCAGCGAAAGTAAGACTATCGTGCCGGGACCACTGTTACTGGCATCAGCAGAGTCGAGTAGAGTTTAGTAGAGCAATCTAGAGCGTATAATTATGACGAATAGCCCTGTGTATTGTAAACGTCACGTCTATCCTCTCCTATCCTGTCCAAGTGTGGGACGATCAAACGCAACCTTACTTAACATAACGTACCGGGACCACTATTCCGTGATTCCCCAAGGCCAAGTAGAATATACTAGAGCACAGCAGAGAGCAGAATGCCTCCGAAGAGCAGCGAGTAAATAAACGTCAGATATACCCTAGCCATACCAGGCCTAATGTATCCCAACCAAACGAAGAATAACTAAACCTGACGAGACGAGACAGTTATTACTCTCCCCAGAGGACCATGCAGAACGTAACACAGCACAGGTGAGTGCGGAAATAAACGGAACAGCAGTCTATACCACGAGAGTCAGAGCTATGCAAACCAAACCCCGACAAGCGTTACCTGACCAAACGTTGCGAAACTCAACCTAACGTGCCAAGGCAACAACTGCAGGCCACCCCAGCGCCACGCAGAGCATACTAGAGGGCAGTAGAGCGCAGAAAGCCACCTCATAGCAGTGAATAGCGCAAAATGTCAAAGATACCCTAACCTTATCTGACCGATCCTGGCCTAACTAAACGCAGGCTAACTAAAAATAACGAGCCGAAACCTCTATTGCTGGCCTCCCAGAGACAGGCAGAGCGAATTAGAGCACACATGAGCGCAGACCTTAACCAAATAGCAGTGTATAGCACAAAAGTCAAAGCTATCATCTCCTACCCTAAACAAACGTAGCACAACGAGACCTATCCTGTCTCATCCGAATGTCACGAGACCACTGCTACTGCTCTCCCCATAGCCGAGCAGAGAATACTTGTGCACAGTAGAGCACAGAGGTCCTTGGAATAGCTGTGTTGATCACAAAGGCCAGTACATCCTAACCAAACCTAACCTAACCTAACTTAACCAAATGTAATCTAACACATCCTAGCGTGTCGCGAGCACAATTTCTGGCGTCCACAGAGCAAATCAGAGCATATTAGATCACAATAGAGCGCAGAAATCCACCGAATGGCAGCGTATGGCACAAAAATCATAGTTACCCTATCCTAACCTAAGAAAACGCAACACAACCAAGCGCAACATAATCCAAACTACCGAGCGCATGCCACTACTGCTGGCCTCCCCGGCGCAAGGGGAATATACCGGAGCAGGGTAGGGTGCAGAAATCCAACGAATAGCAGTGTGTACCTCGAAAGTCAAGGACATAAGAAGCAAATCCCAACCAACATTACCCAACCAAACGTTGGCTAACTCTATCTAACGTACCGAAAACACAATTCCTGGCCTCCCCAGGGCCAAGCGGAGCATATTACAGCTCAGCAGTGCGCAGGAATCCAGCGAATAGCAGTGTATAGCACAAATGTCACTGCTAACCTGGCCTAACCTAACCAAACGTAACATAACCAAACCTAACCTAACCCGACCTACCGTGCCTATACCTCTATTGCTGACTTCCACAGAGCAAACCAGAATATACTAGAGCACAGAAGTGCTCAGATACATGACGCATTGCAGTGTGAAGCACTAAAGTCGCAAATATCCTAACCTGACGTGTTCTTACCTTACCTAACCAAACGTAGCAGAACTCAACGCAACGTGCCGATAACACTATTTCTGGACTCCACAAAGCCAAGCAGAAGGTACTGGATCGCAGTAGAGTGCAGATATCGACCGCACTTCGGTATACAGCACAAAAGTCGAAGGTACCCTCTCCCAACCTAACCAATCGCAATATAACCAATCGTAGCCTAACTAAAACTGAGGTGCCGAGACTACAATTACTGGCCTCTACAGTGTTGAACAGAGTATAGTAGAGGAATGCAGAGCGTAAAAATCCAGTGAATAGCAGTGTATAGCACAAAAGTCGAAACTAGCCTATCCTAACATATCATAACGTAATAAAACCAAACGGAACCTAACTACACTTAATGTGACAGGAGCGCTATTACTTCATTACCCAGAGCAAAGCAGAATGCATTAGAGCACAGTAGAGCGCAGAGAGCCACCAAATAGCAGCGAATAGCACAAGTGTCAGAGATACCCTAACCATACGTAACCAAACCTGGCATAACCAACCGCAGAATAACTATAAGTAACGAGCCGAGACCACAATTGCTGGACGCCCCAGACACAGGCAGAGCGCATTAGTGCACGATAGAGCGCAGAAATCCACCGAATAGCAGTGTATAGCGCAAAAGTCAAAGTTATCCTATTCTAACATAACCAAACGTAACTTAACCATACGTAACTTAATTCAATCCCTCGTGCGACGATCACAATTGCTGGCCACCACAGGATCAAGCAAAGTACAGTAGAGTAATTTAGAGCGAAGGAATCCGCCGAACAGCAGTGCATAGTGCTGAAGTCAGTTATCCTAACCTTGCCTATCCAAACGTAACATAAATAATCGTAAGGAGATCCAACCGAACGTGCCCGTAACACAATTGCTGGCCTCCCCGTTGCCAAGCGGAACATACCGCAGCAAAGTACAGCACTGGACCCACCGAATAGCGGTGTATACAACGAAAGACAAAGCTATTCAAATCCAACCCAGACTAACATAACCTAACCAAACGTAACCTATCTGAAGCTAACGTGCCGAGATCACAATTTCTGGCATCCTCAGAGCCAGGCAGAGCATATTAGGGCAGAGCAGAGCGCAGAAATCCACTGACTATATGTGTATAGCGCAAAAGTCAATGCTATCCCCCGCTACCTTATCTTAACCTAACCCGACCATACGTAACCGAACTCAACCTTTCGTGACACGACCACCATTGCTGGTCCCCCAGAGCCAAGCAGAGCTCCTTAGGGTAGAGCAGAGAGCAGAAATCCATCGCATATAAGTGTACAGCACAAAAGTCGAATATATTCCGTTCAAACACGAACAAGCCTAAACTAACCAAACATAGCCCAACCCTACCTAACACCGAGCGACCACAGTTTCTGGTCTCCGCAGAACACAGCTCAGCTTGTGAGATCACTCTAGAGCGCAGAAATCCACCGGGAAGCAGTATACGGCACAGATGTCAAAGCTGCCCTGGCCTAACCCAACCAAACACAGCTTAACCAAACGTAATCTGACTCTAACTATCGGCCCTACACCATTACTGCTGAGATCCCCAGAGCCAAACAAGTTATACTACATCGCAGTATATCACGGACATCCGCAGCATTTCAGTGTATAGCACATAAGTCAAAGGTATCCTATCCTAACCTGACCAAACCTTACCAAACCAAACGTTGCCTAACACAGCGCCACGTGCCAGGGCCACTATTTCTGTCTTTCCCAGAGCCAAGCCGGACATGCCAGATCACAGTGGAGCGCCGAAATCCACCGAATAGCATTGTACAGCACAAAAGTCATAGCAAACCTCTCCTAACCTAGCTAACCGTAACATTCCCAAACGTAGCCAAACAAAACCTAACCTGCTGCAACCGCTATTGCTGGTCTGCGTAGGGTCGACCAGAGTATAGTAGAGCACAGTAGATCGCAGAAATCCACCGAATGACGGACTATGCCAAGAAAGTCAAAGCTATCCAGACCTGATCCAAATAAACTCAACCATTCCCAACGTCGCCCAACTCAGCCTAACGCGCCGAAACCACCATTGCTGGCCTCCACAGAGCCTAGCAGAGAATACTAGGGCACAGTACCTCGCAGATATCCTCCGCATTTCAGTGTACAGCACGAAAGTCAAAAGTATCCTCTCCTACACCAACCAATCGTAATTGAAGCAAATATAGCATAACTAAAACAAAAGTGCCGAGACCACTATTAATGTCCTCTGCAGGCTATACCAGAGTATAGTAGTGCAATGTAGGTAGTCGCAATCCAGCGAACAGCAGTGCACAGCACAAAAGTCGAGGCTACCCTATCAAAGCCTATCCTAATATAATAAAGACAGACGTAACCTAACTTAACTTAAAGGGCCGAGACCACTATTACTGGAATCCTCAGAGCCAAGCAGAATACGCTATCGCACAGAAGAGCGCAGAAAGGCACCACATAGCTGCGAATAGCACAAATGACGAAGCTAACCTGTCCTAACGTAACCAATCGATACATACCGAAACGTAACCGAACTCAACCTAACATGACTAGACAATAATTGCTGACCTCCACAGATACAAGCAGGGTGTACTAGAGCACAGTATTGCGCATAAATCCACCGAATCAGAGTGTACAGCACAAGGGTCATAGCTAACCTAACCAAACTTCGTCGAACCGAACCCACCCGAACATAACGTAACTGAACGCATCGTGCCGCGATCACAATGGCTCGCCTCCCCTGAGACGAGCAGGGTACAGAAGAGCAATGTAGAGAGCAGAAACCCGCCGGATAGCAGTGTACAGCACAAAAGGCACCTTAACCTTACCTTTCCTAACCTAACCTAGCCAAACGTAGCATAACTCAGCATAACATGCGGCCACCTCGTCTGCTGGCATACCAGGAGCCCAGCAGAACATAGTAGAGCACTGTAGATCACAGAGGTCCATCGAAAAACTGCGTGTAGCACGAAACGCAAAGTCATAATGACCAAACTTAGTCTAACGTAACCTAACCAAGTGTAACGTAACTCAACTTAACATGCCGAGACCACTATTGCTGGCATCCCCTGCGCCAATCAGAGTATGCAACAGCACTGAAAGATGCAGGGATCTACCGCATTGTAATATATGGCACAAAAGCCGTAGATGCCCTAACCTAACCTGTTCAAACCTAACGTAACCAGACGCTGCATAGCTCAAGATAACGTCCCGTGAAATCTGTCCCTGGCCTCCCCAGAGCCGAGCAGCAGGTAGTATAGGGCAGTAGACCACAGAAATGCAACGAATATCAGTGTACAGCGCTGGAGCCTGAGCTTTCCTAGCCAAGCTTGGCGCAACGCAACCAAACCAAGCGTAACGTGCCACGATCACTATTGCTCGCATCCGCTGATACGAGGAGAATATAGTAGAGACGTGGAGAGCGCAGAAATCCACCGAATAGTAGTGTATAGCGCAAGCGTGGTAGATGGCCTAACCTAATCCGGCCTAACGCAACCTAACCGAAAGTAGCATAACTCAGCGTACGCTGCCGCGACCACTGTTGTTGGCATCCCCGGAGCCAAGCAGAATGCAGTATACCCCTGTAGAGCGCAGAAGTCCACTGACTAGAAGCGTACGGCACAAAAGTCTAAGCAACTCTGTCCTATCCTGACCAAACGTAACATACCCAAGCATAGCATAACGCTACATAACGTGCCGAAGCCACCATTGCTGGCCTCCTCATGTCCAAGCAGAATGTAGTAGAGCACAGTAGATCACAGAAGTGCACCGAATGACATGCTATAGAAAGAAAGTCAACGATTCCCTGACCAAACATAACCTTACCTAACATAAAGAACGTATCCCAGCTATCACTAGCGTGCCGCGACCACTATTGCTCGCATCCGCATTGTCGAGCAGCGTATAGTAGAGAAATATTCGGCGCAGGAGTCCATCGAATAGCAGTGTATAGCACAAAAGTCGAAGATATCCTAACCAATCCTGACCTAACATAACCCATCGGAACGTAACCTAACTCAAACTATCGTGCAGGGGCTACTATTACTGGCTGACCCATAGACAAGCAGAGCATATTAGAGCACATTAGAGCGCAGAAATCCACCGCATTGCAGTGAATAACACAGAAGCCGTTGATATCCTGGCCTAACCTGATGTAACCTAGCTTAAACAACCATAGCATAGCTCAACCTGTCGTGCCGAGACCACTATTACTTGTCACCACGGGCCCAGGAAGCACATGTTAGCGCACAATGGCACAAGAGTCAAAGCTATTCTGTCCCAACAAAACCAACTTGTCGTATGCAAACGTAGCCTAACTAAGCCCAACGCGCCGAGACCGCTATTGCTGTCCGGCACAGAGCTTAGCAGGAAACGGTAGAGCGCAGTAAAGCTCGGAAATCGGAGGAAAGCAGTGTATAGCGCAGTGTAAAGCAGTGTATAAATGTCCAAACTATCCTATCTTTATCTGACCAAACGTAACACAACGCAACGTAGCATAGCACAACCAAACGAGCCAAGACCGCTATTTCTGACCCCCCAGAGACAGGCAGAGGATACTAGAGCATAGCAGAGCGCAGAAGCCTACCGGGTTACAGTGTGTAGCACAAAAGTCAAACATATCCTGACCTAACTTGACCCAACTTAACATATACAAACTTAGTGTAACTCAACATAACGTATAGTGACCAAAATTGTTGGCTTCTGCAGAGCGAAGCAGAGCATATTAGAGCACATTAGAGCGCAGAAATCCATCGAACATCAGTGAATTGCACAAATGTCGGGGTAGCATATTCTAACATAGCCAAGCGTAACACATCCGAACGTAACATAACACAACCTAATATGACGTGACCGATATTGCTGACCACTGCAGAGACTAGCAGAATGTACTAGAGCACACTAGTGCGCAGAAATCCGTGGCATTGCAGTGTACAGCATAATGCCGTAGATACCCTACCATAACCTGAAGTAACCTAACGTAACCAAAAGTAGCATAACGCAACATAATGTGCCGCGAAAAGAGCTAATTGCCCACACATAGCCAAGCAGAATGTAATAGAGAACTGTAGACCACAGAAACCCTCCGAATATCAATGTATAGCACGCAAGGCAAAGCTATCCTGACCAAACTTAACCTAAGCTTACCTAACTAAACCAAGCATAGCATAGCTTAAACCTACGAGCCGCGACCACTGCTCCTGGCCTACCCAGAGCCAGGCATAGTGTATTACAGCACAGCAGATAACAGAAATCCATTGAATATCGGTGTAGAGTACGAAAGTCGCAGCTATCCTTACCAAACTTAACGTAGCCTAACGTAACCAAACGTAACGTAACTCAAAGTAACCTGCCTCGATCAATGTTGCTCGCGTCCACTGAGACGAGCAGAGTAGAGTACAGCAATGTAGAGCGCAGTAATCCGCCGCAATGCAGTGCGCATCACAAAAGTGAAATATATCCCAACATGCACTGTCCAAACCTAACCTAATCGAACGTAGCCCAACTAAGCATACCGTGCGAAGAATACTATTGCTGGACTACACAGAGCCAAGCAGAGCTTGTTAGAGCTATGTAGATCTCAGGAATCCACGAAATAGCGGTGTATAGCATAAAAGTCAAGGCTACCATATCCGAATCTAACCAAACGTAACATAACGAAGCTTTACCTATCTCAACCTAATGTGCCGAGACATCTATTACTGGCTTCCCCAGAGCGAAGCTGAACATTCTGGTGTGCAGTAGAGCGCAGAAGCCCACCGGATGACAATGTAGGGAACAGAAGTCATTGATGCCCTAACCTAAACGAAACAAGCCGTACCCAGTAGAACGTAACCGAACACAGCCTAGAGCACCGCGGCCACTATTACTGCCACGCCAGAGCAAGGCGGAGCACACTAGATCACAGTAGTGAGCAGGTATCGGCCGAAAAGCAGTGTGTAGCACAAAAGCCAAATCATTCCCATCCTAAAGTAAGCAAGCGTAGCACAACAAAATGAAACGTCACAACCTAACTTGCGTGGACCACCATCACTAAGCATCCCAGAGCAAAGCAGATCATATTGGAGCAATGTAGGGCGCAGAAATCCTCCGAATAGCAGTATACAGCGCAAAAGCAGAAGCTATCATAACCTAACCCAACCAAACATGACATCACCAAACGCAAACTAACATAACCCAGCGCTCGGAGACCACCATTCCTGGCTTCCCCAGAGGCAAGCAGAACATACTAGGGCACAGTGGAGCTCATAAGTGCACCGAATAGCGGTGTGCAGCATAAGAGTTGACGCTATACTATCCTAAACTAGCCAAACGTAGCATAACCAAGCGTCATATACCTCAACCTAACGTGCCGTGACCATTAATGCTTGCCTCCACAGAGCCTAGCAGCATATACTGGAGCACAGTAGAGCGCAGTAATACACCGCATTGCAGTGTGCAGCACAAAAGTGGAAGATACCCTAACATAACCTGTCATAACCTAAACTATCCGAGCGTAGCCTAACTCAGCATAAGGTTCCAAGCCTAATATTGCTACACACCGCGGCGCCAAGCAGAACATATTAGAGCAAGAAAGAGCGCAGAAGTCCGCCGGTTAACGCTTTATAACACAAAAGTCAAAGCTATCCTATCCTAGCATATACAAACGTAGCATAAACAAACGTAATTTGACTAAACCTAACCTGCCGAGACCACCATTACTGGCCTCCCCACAGTCGAACAGAGTATTTTAGTGCAGTGAATTGCGTAGAAGTCCACCGAGTATTGGTGTAAAGCACAAAAGTCAAAGCCATTCTCTCCTAAAAGTCAAAACCATCCTCTCTTAACGCAACCAATCGTAACATCAACGAACATAGCCTAACACAACCTATCGTGCCACGACCACTATTGCTGGCGCCACAGGGAAGGAGTAGAGTATAGTAGAGCCAGGTAGAGCAGCAGAAACCCGCGAAATAGCAATGTATAGCACAAAAGTCGAAGAAATCCTTACCCAACCAGACACAACCTAACCTAGCCGAACACAGAATATATACATCTAACGTGCCGGTACCTCTATTGCTGGCTCCCCCAGAGCCAAGCAGAACATACTAGAGCACAGCAGAGCCCAGAAACCCACCGAATAGCAGTGTACAGCGCAAAGGTCAAAGCCATCAAAGCCATACCTCTCCGAACCTATCACAACCAAACGTAACCTAACCCTGACTAACGCGCCGGTGCCAGTATTTCTGGCCTTCACACTGCAAAGCAGAGCATATTATATCACAGTAGACCTCACAAGTCCGCCGCATTGCAGCGTAATGCACAGAAGCTAAAGATACCCAGACATAACCAGACGTAACATAAACAAACCAAACCTAACACAACTCAACATAACATGCCGATACCGCTATTGCTCACCTTCTCAGAGCCCAGCAGAATATACGATAGCACAGTAGAAAGCAAAAATCCGTCTCATTGCTGTGTAATGCACAGAAGCCAAAGATAGCCTAACCTTACCTGTCCGGACCTAACAAAGCCGTACGTAGCAAAACTCGAAGTAACGTGCCGAGACCACAATTGCTAACCTCCAGATAGTCCATCAGAGTAGAGTAGAGCAATGCAGATCGCAGAAATCCACCGAATGGTAGTTTATAGCTCAAAAGCCTTCGATATCCTAGCCTAACCTGTGTTAACCAAACCTAGCCGAACGTAGAATGGCTCAAAGTAACCTGCCGCGACCACGGCACCTGGCCACCACAAAGCTGAGCAGAATGTTGTAGAGCACAGTCGATCACCGAAATACACCGAATAACTGTGTATAGCACAAAAGGCGGAAGTACCCTAACCTAACGTAACCTAACATAACCTAACCTGACGTAGCATAGCCCAACGTAGCGTACCGTGACCACTGCTCCTGTCATCCCTACAGCCAAGCAGAATGTATTAGAGCACAATAGATCGCCGAAATCCTCCGCAAAACAGTGTATGGCACAGAAGTCAAAGAAACCCTAACCAAACCTCCATAACATATCACAACGAACCGTAACATAGCTCAAGCTAATGTACCGATATAACTGTTACCGGCCGCCACGGAGCCAAGCTGAACACATTAGAGCACAGTAGAGCGCAGAGCTCCACCGAATAGCAGTGTATAGCCTAAAGGTGGTTGTTGCCTACCTCAACCTTTCAAAACGTAGTATACCCAAACGTAACCAAACTCAACCTAACATGACTGGACCAGAGTAGCCGGCCGCCACAAGGACAAGCATAATGTACTATAGCACAGTAGAAGGCAGCCATCCACCGAAGAAAAATGTATAGCACGAAAGTCAAGGCTATCCTATCCTAACCTAACCAAACCTACCATAACCGAGCGTAGCTTAAGTCATACTATCCCGCCGCGGACATTGTTGCTCGCTTCCCCAAAGCCAAGCAGAATATACTAGATGACAGTAGAGCGCTGATATCCAACGCATTCCTGTGTATATCACAAAAGCTATAAATAATCTAACCAAACATGACCTAACGTAACTTAACCAAACGTAGTCAAACCCAACATAAGGTGCCGCGACCGCTCTTTATGGCCTTCTTGGAGACAGGCAGACCACACTTGAGCACGTTAGAGCGAGGAAATCCACCGAATTGCGGTGTATAGCACAAAAGTCAAAGCAATCCTGCCCAAACATAAACTAACCTGGCATAACCCAGTGTATCCTATCTTAACCAAACGCGAGGCAACCGCCATTTCTCGCCTCCCCAGAGAAAGGCAGATGCTAGAGGAGCACCGCAGGGGCAGATATCGACTTTATAGCAGTGTAAAGCCAAAAAGACAAAGTTGTCCAAGCGAAACCTAACCTTACCTGGCCAAGCCAAGCGTAACTTAAACCAACTTAGCATGCCGAGACCACTATTGTTGGCCACCCAAGATTCGAGCGGGGCATTGTAGAACAGTGTAGAGCGCAGAGAACCACCGAATATCCGTGTATGGCACTGCAGTCTAAGCTAACCTCTCCTAACCTACCCAAACTTGACACCAACAAACGCAACCTGTCATAACCTAGCGTTCCGATTCCACCATTGCTGGCCTCCCCAGAGGCAAGCAGAATATACTAGATCACAGTGGAGCGCATAGGTGCACCGAATAGGTGTGTGTAGCATAAGAGTCAACGCTATCCTATCCTAACCTAGCCAAACGTATCATAACAAAAGGTCATACACCTCAACCTAATGTGCCGTGACCTAACTAGCCTCCACAGAATCGAGCAGATAACAGTAGAGCGCAGTAGAGCCAGGAATCCACCGAATAGCAGTGCAGAGCACAAAAGTCAAAGATACCCTCCCCAAATTTAACCAACCTTATCATTACCAAACGTATCATAGCTGTAACAAAAGTGACCCTACCGCCTTTGCTGGACTCCCCAGGGCCAAGCACACCATATTAGGGGGGGGGGGTGGAGCACGGAAGTTCATAGAACCGCAGTGTACAGCAGAAAAGTAGAAGCTATCCGAACATCGCCCAAGCCAACATGACGTATCCAAAGAAGCATAGCCAAGCTTCACGTATCCTAACCCAATCTAACGTGTCGAGACAACCATTACTGGCCTCCCCTGAGTAAAGAATAGCATAGTAGAGCTATGTAGATCGTAGAAACCCAACGGATAGTAGTGTATTGCACTCAAGTCAACTCTATCCAATCCTAATCAATACAAACCTAATATAAACGAGCGTAGCCTAATTTAACCTAACGTGCCGAGACCACTATTGCTGACCTCCCCAGAACAAAGCGGAACATACTATATCACAGTAGATCGCAGAAGTCGACCGAATAGAAGTGTATAGCACAGATCTTAAATCCATCCTTTCCTAACATTTATCGAAGCATAGCCAAACGTTACATGACTCAAGGTAATTTGCCGCGACCGCTATAGCTGGCCTCCCCAGAATCGAGCTGCGTATAGTAGAGCACCGTAGGACTCAGAATTTCTCCGAAAAATAGTATAAAGCTCGAAAGTCGCTGCTATCCAAACATAAGCGGAACTAACGTAACAGAGCCAAACGTAGCCTTGCTTAACCCAAAATGCCGAAACAACTATTCCTGGCGTCCCCAGGTACAAGCAGCGTGTGATAGCGCACAGTGGAGCGCAGAAGTCCATAGAAGAGCCGTGTGTGGCACAAAGGTGGAATCTATCCTAACCTAACGCAACGTAACCTAACACACCCAAACGTATTATGACTCACCCTATCGTCCCGCGACCACTATTGCTGGCCTACCGAGAATCGAGCTGGGCGTAGTACAGCTACGTACATATGGGATATCAACCGAGGAGCAGTGTACAGCAAAAAAGTTTAAGCTACCCTGTCTTCTCCTAACCAAATCAAACATAACACTAAATAGCGTGCCGCGACCACAATTGCTGGACTCCGCAGGCCCAAGTAGAGTACAGCAGAGCACAGTACGGCGTAGAGGTCCACCGAATATCAGTGCATGGCACGACCATCAAATCAACAACAAACCAAACCCAAACAGACGTAACGTAGTCAAACGCAGCCTATCTCAACCTAACGTGCCGAGACAATTATTGCTGGAAACACTAGTGTCGACCAGTGTATAGTAGAACAGCGTAGGGCGTAGAAATCCGCCGAACTATAGTGCATAGCACAAGCGCCAAAGCAACCCTGTCCTAACCTAAACAAGCCTAACCTGACCGTACGCAGCCTAACTCAACCTAGCGTGCAGAGGCCACAATTGCTGGCCTCCACAGGCCCAAGCAGAGTATAGTAGAGCACAGTGGATCACAGAAATCCAACTGACAACAATGTACAGCACGAAAGTGAAAGCTACCCTAAGCAAACATAACCTAACGTAACCTAACTCAGCCTGACGTACCAGGACCACTATTACTGTCCTCCAGGTGCTCGAGCAGAGTACAGTAGAGCAATGTAGAGCGCAGAAATCCACGAGATAGCAATGTACAGCACAAAAGTCGACGATATCCTCACCGAACCTTCCGAAACTAACATAACGAATCGTAACATATCACAACATAACGTGCCGAGTCGACTATTACTGGCCACCCCAGAGCGAAGCAGAGCATATTAGTGCGCAGTATTGCGCAGGAATCCACCGGATAGCGTTGAATGACCCAAAAGTGTAAGCTATTCCGTTCTAACATGGCCAAACTTGTCATAAGCAAACGTAGCCTCACTAAATCCAACGTGCCGACAACACCACTGCAGGCCTGCACAGAGCCATAAAGTAAATACCAAAGCACAGCAGGGCGCAGAAATTCAACGCACTGCAGTGTATAGCACAGCGGTCAAACATATCCTCACCTAACACGACCTAACCAAACCTAATCAAACGAGTATAGCAAAACTTAACCGATATTGCAGTATCATCTAACGACAAGCAGGGCATATTGCAGCACAGTAGAGCGCAGAGATTCACAGAATGTCCCTGTATAACTCAAAAAACAAAGCTATCCTATCCTATCCTAGCAAAACGTAAAATAACCAAACGCAACATTACTCAGGCTAACGTTCCGAGACCAAAACCGCTGGCATCCCCATGGACAAGCAGAATACACCGCAGCACAGTAGAGCGCAGAAATCCACCGAATAGAAGTGTATAGCACGAAAGTGAAAGCCATCCTAAACGAAGTAAGCCAAACCTATCCTAACCGAACGTATACTAACTGAACCAAACGTGCCATAACCACTATTTCTAGCCTACTCAGTGGCAAGCAGACGCTAGTAGAGCAATGCAGAGCGCAGATAACGATCGAATAGTAGTGTATAGCGGAAAGGTCAATGCCATCCTAACCGAACTTAAGCTAACCACGTCTAACCAATGGTAACATATCGCAATCATGCCTGTCACGACCGCTATTGGTAGACTCCCCAGAGACGCTCAGATACTATTAGAGCAACGCTGTGCACAGACATCGGTCGTTCAGCAGTGTAGATCCCAAAAGTCGAAGCCATAATGACCAAAACTCTCCGGAAATAACAAGCCATGCGTAACATATCTCATACATGCGCGCTGAGACCACAATTTCTGTCCTCCCCAGAGCGAACCAGACGATACTAGAGCACAGTAAAGCGCAGAAATCTACCAAATAGCAGTGTATAACACAAAAGTCAAAGTTACCCTATCCTAACCTAACCAAACGTAACATAACTCAAACTAACGTGCCGAGAGCACTATTGCCGGCATCCCACGTGCCAAGCAGAGCATTTTAGAGGATAGCAGAACGCAGAAATCCATAGAATCGTAGTGTATAACAGAAACTTCGAAGCTATCCAAACCTAACCTAAGACAACATAACATAACGAAACGTATCCTGCCTGAACTTGAGGTGCCTAGACAACAATTACTGGTTTCCTGGCCGGAGCCAAGCAGAACATATTAGAGCACAGCAGAGCGCAGAAGTCCAACGAATGGCTGTGTAAAGCAAAGAGTCCGAGCTGACCTGGCTTAAGCTAACCATAAACAGCATAGCACGACGTAACCAAAGAGCACCTATCCGCCCTACACCACTAGTGCTGATCTTCCCAGAGCAACGCAGAGGATACTAGGGCGCAGTAGATCACATAAATCTTCGGCGTTGCTGTGTAATGCACAAAAGTGGAGAACACGTAACCCAACCTGGCCTAACGCAAACAACCCAAACGTAGCCTAACTCAGCGTAAGGGGCTGAGGCCACCTATGCGATCTTCTTCGGAGCCAAACTGAATATATCAGATCACAGCGGTGCGCATGAATCCACCGAAGAGCAGCGTGTAGCACAAAAGCCACAGATATACTAGCCTAACCAAACCAAACGCAACATAACCAAACGAAACGTACCCGAACGCAACCTACCCGAACCTAACGTGCCTAGATCACGGTTGCTGATCTCCACAACCTGAATATACCAGAGCACAGTGGGGCGCAGGAATCCGCCTCATTGCAGTGTAAAGCGCAAAAGTCAAAGATATACTAACCTATCCTGACCCAACCTAAACTACCCGACCGTAGCCTACCTCAGCGTAACGTACCGATACCACTATTGCTGGCACTTCCAGATCCAAGCTGAATATATTAGAGCAGAGTGGAGTGCAGAAACCCATCGCATAGCAGTGAAGAGCACAAAAGCCGTAGTACCCATGCGTAACATAAACTAACCTAACATAACCAAACGTAGCATAGCTCAATATAACGTGCATAGACCACTGCTCCTGGCCTCCACATAACCAAGCAGAATGTGGTAGACCGCAGCAGATACCAGAAATACACCGAGTAGGAGTGTATAGCACGTGAGTCATGGCTATCATAACAATACATAACCTAACCTAACTGAACCAAATGTACCCTAACGCAACCTAACGTGCCGCGACCGCTGTTGATCGCATCCGCAGAGTCCAGCAGAGTATGGTAGAGCAATGTAGAGCGCAGAAATCCACCGAAAAGCAGCGTATAGTACTATAGTCATGGAAATCCTGACCAAGCATTCCAAGCCCACCCGAACGAAACGCAACATGGCACAACCTAACGTGCTTAGACCACCATTGCTAGCCACCACAAAGCCATGCAGAACATATAAGGGCGCAGTAGAGCGGCGAAATCCACCGGATAGCGGTGAATGTCACAAAAGGCTAAGCTATTCTATCCTAACACAACCAAAATTTTCATTTGCAAATGTAGCATACGTAAACCTAACGCGCCGAGACCACTATTGCTGGCTTCCGCAGAGCCAGGCAGAAAATATTAGAAGCGCAGTAGAGGGCACGTATCGGAGGACAGAAGTTTATAGCACAGGCGCCTGGGCTATCCTATCCTAACCTCTCCTAGCGGAATATAACCAAACGTGGCATATCTCAACCTGCCGTGCCGAGACCACTATTGCTAACCTCCACAGGGACAAGCAGAATATACTACAGCACAGCTGTGCGCAGAAATTCACCGCAATGCAGGGAATAGCACAAAGGTCGAAGATACCATAACATAACCTGACCAAACATAACCAAGCAAAGCGTAGCATAACTGAACATAATATTCCGCGACCACTGCTGCTGGCATACCCAGAGCCACGCAGGATAGATTAGAGCAGAGTAGATCGTTTGAATCCACCGAATAACAGTGTATAGCACGAAAGTCATATCTATCCTAAACAAACAAAACCCAAACTAACATAGCGAAACATAACCTAACACAAAATAACGTGCCACGAACACCCCTGCCCGCCTCCCCAGTGTCGGGCATAGTACAGTGGAGCTATGTAGAGCGCAGAAATCCACCGAATAGCAGTGTATGGCACAAAAGTCATAGCAATCCCAACCATGCATTCCTAACCTACCCTAACGAAACGTCACATATCTCAATCTAACCAGATGATACCATGTTTACTGGCCACCCCAGAGGCAAGCAGAGCATATTGGACGGCAGTTGGATGCATATATCCACCGAATGGCAGTGAATGGCACGAATGTCTAAGATATTCTCTCCTAACGTAACCAAACTTGGCATACGCAAACGTAGCCTAACTAATCATAACGCGCCGAGACCACTATTGCTGGCCAACACAGAGGCAAGCAGAGCACGTTATAGCACAGTAAAGCACAGTAGTTCACAGAATAGTAGCATATGGCACAAAAGTCAATGCTATCATCTCCTATCCTAACCAAACGTAGGAAAACCATACGTTGCATTTATGAAGCTAACGTGCCGGGACCGCTACTTCTGGCATCCCCAGAGTCGAGCCGAGCATAGTGGAGCAATGTAGAGCGTAGGAAGACGACGAATGGCAGCGCATAGCACAGAAGTCTGAACCACCCTATCCTAACCTGTCCAAACGTAACCTAACCAAACGAAACGTTGCACAACATATACTGCCGCGACCGCTGCTGCTGGCCATCCAAGTGTCGAGCAGTGTATAGTAGTACAATGAAGGCCGCAGAAATCCACAGAATAGCTGTGTATAGCACAAGAGTCAAATATAACCTCTCCTTGCCAAGCCAATTGTGACATAACAAAACGCAAGCTAACTCAACCAACGCGCAGCCACCGCTATTGCTGGCCTATGCAGAATTGAGCAGAGTGTAGTAGAGCGTAGTAGCGAGCAGGAATCCACAGAAAAAATGTTTATGGCAAGGAAGTCAAAGTTATCCAACCCTAACCCTGGCAAACGTATCCCAGCCAAATGTAACCTAACACGGTCTAACGTGCCGAGGCCACAATTGCTGGCCACCAAGACCCAAGCACAGCACTCTAGAGCACATTAGGTCGCAGAAATTCACCGCATGTCGGTGTATAGCACAAAAGTCAACGATATCCTATCCTAACCCAAACGGACCTAACCAAACCAAACGTAGACTAACCCTGCATAACGCGCACGGCTGCAGTTCCTGGCCACCCCAGAGCAAAGCACATCATATTGGACCACAGTGGAGCGCAGAAATCCACCTAATTGCATTGCATAGCACAAAAGTGCGAGCTGTCCTAGCGTAACATAAGCAAACATAGCATAATGAAACGAAATCTAACTCAACCTAACCGACCTACACAACTATGGCTGACATCCCCAGAGGCAAGCAGAATATACTAGAGTACAGTAGATGACAGATAAAGGCGGCGTTGCAGTTTGAAACGCAAGAGACGAAGACACCATAATTAAACCTGACGTAACCTAACCCAACCGAACGTAAGCTATCTTAGTATAACGTGCCAAGGCCACTATTTCTGCCTTTCCCAGGGCCAAGTTAAACAAGTCAGATCACAGTGGAGCGCAGAAATCCACCGAACAGCCGTGCATGGTGCTAAAGTCGAAGCTATCCTATCCTAACCTAAGCAAACGTAACATAGCCGAACGTAACGCAACACAATCTAACAAACCGAGGGCGCTGTTGCTGACTACCCCAGAGCTAAGCACAATATACTAGAGCACAGTAGAGCGCAAAAATCCGCCGCACTGCCATGTAAAGCACAAAGTTCGAAGGTAACCTTACTTAACCTGGCCAAACCTAACATATGAAAACGTAGCATAGCTCAACGCAACTTGCCGAGACCACATTTGCTGGCTTACCCATTGCTATGCTAGACTCATTAGAGTACAGTGGGGCGCAGAAGTCCACCGAAGAATAGTGCATAGCGCAAAAGTCGAAGCTAGCCCCTCCTAGCATAACTAGAGGCAATATAACCAAATGCCGCGTCACTCAACCGAACGTGCCGCGACCGATATTTCTGGCCTCCCCAGATTCGAGCGGAGCATGGCATAGCACGGTAGAGCGCAGTAATCCTCCTAATAGCAGTGTACAGCACAAAAGTTAAAGCAACCCAGGCCAAACCTATCCTAACCCAACCTATCCGAAAGTTACCTCACGCAACATAAAGTGCCGAGACCACGGTTGCTGGCATTCCCAGAGCCGAGCAGGACATACTGGGGCATAGTAGAGCGCAGAAGTCTACCGAATAGCTATGTACAGCACAGAAGTTAAAGCTACACAAACAAAACTTAGCCTCACCCATACTAACCGTATGTAACATGACGCAGCATAACGTACCGAAACCACTATTGCTTGCCCTTCTAGAGCGAAGCTGAAGACAATGGAGCACTGTAGGCCGCAGGAATCCTCACAACAGCAGACTATAGCATTACAGACAAAGCTACACTCTCCTGACATATCGAATGGTAACTTAAAGAAACGTAATATAACTCAGCCTAACCTGCCGCGGCCACTATTGCTGGCCTCCACAAAGCCAAGCAGAACACACTAGTGGAGAGTAAAAGGAAGAAATCCATATAAGAGCTGCGTATACCAGGAAAGCCAAGGCTACCGAAGCCTACGCCAATCAAACAGAACATAAACAAACATAGCATATCTTAGCATAACGTGCCGAGACCGTTGCAGCTACCCTCCCCGGAGCAAACCTGGACATAGTAGAGCACAGCAGAGCGCCCCAATCCACCGAATGGCAGTGTATTGCACAATAGTTGAAGATACCCTAGCTAAACATCACCTAACATGAACGAACCAAGCGCAGCATATCTCAACGCAACGTGCCGCGATCACTGTCCTCTGCAGAGCCAAGCTAAATGTAGTGGAGCAGAATAGTTCACAGAAATCCTCCGATAGAGAGTGTATATCGCGAAAGTCGAAATTACCCTAGCCTAACCTAACCTAACCTAACCAAACCAAACGTAGCCTAACTCACGCTCACGTGCCACGACCACTATTGCTCTCCTCCCCAGAGCCGTGCGGAGTATACTAGAGCAATTTAGGGCGAAGAAATCCATCAAACAGCAGTGTATAGCACAAAAGTCAGAGAAATCCTAACCGAACCCTCCTAACCTAACCTAACTAAACGTAACCATACTCAACCTAACGCGCCCAGAGCACTATTATTGGCTACTCCAGAGCCAAGCAGAACATATTAGAACGCAGTAGAGCGGTGAAATGGACTGAATAGCGGTGAATGGCGTAAAAGTCTAAGCTATTCGTTCCTAACGTAACCAAAATTGCCATATGCAAATGTAGCCTATCTAAGCCTAACGCGCCATGACCTCTATTGCTGACCTCCACAGAGACAAGCAATATACATTAGAGCACCGTTGTGGGCGGAAATCCACAGCACTGCTGTGTACGGCACAAGAGTCGAAGATATCATAGCATAACCTGAGCCAACCTTACATAACCAAATGCAACGTAACCCAAACTTACGTGCCGAGATCACTATCTCTGGCCTGCCCAGAGCCAAGCAGAAAATATTAGAATGCAGTAGAGCGCGGAATTCCGCGTAAAGCATTGTATAGCTCAAAAGGCTGAACTATCATATCCTGACCTCAAAAAACGTAACATGCCCGAAAGTAACATAACTGTACCTAAGGTGCCGAGACCACTATTTCTGCCCACCTCAGTGCCAAGCAGAAAATACTAGAGCTCAGAAGAGCGCAGAAACCACAGCATTGCACAGTGCAGCACAAAAATTAAACACATACTGACATAATTAGGCCAAACCTAACCTAACCGAACGTTATGTAACTCATCGGATCGTGCCGCGACTTCTGCTCCTGGCATCCACAGAGCAAAGCAGAACATAGTAGAGCACTGCAGGACACAGGAACCCTCGGAATACCAGTGTAGAGTACGGAAGTCAAAGGTAACCTTACCAAACTTAACCTAGCATAACCTAACCTAACGTAACCTAACTCAGCCTGACGTACCAGGACCACTATTGCTTGCCTCCCCAGGGTCGAGCAGAGTATAGTAGAGAAATGTAGAGAGCAGGAATCCACCGAATAGCAGTTTATAGCACAAAAGTCAAAGAAATCCCGACCGAGCCTACGTAAACGTATATAACGAAACGCACATAACTCAACCTAACGTGCCGTGACCAATATTCCTTCAAAGAAATCCTAACCGAGCCTACGTAAACGTATATAACGAAACGCACATAACTCAACCTAACATGCCGTGACCAATATTCTTGGACACCGCAGATCCAAGCGGAGCATATTACAGTACATTAGAGTGCAGAAATCCACGGAATAACATTGTATAGCACGAAAGACAAAGTAGCCTATCCTAACCTAGCCAAACGTGACAAACCCAAACGTAGTCTAACAGAACATAACACTACACGACCACTATTGCTGTGGTCGACAGGGACACGCAGAATGTGCTACAGCGCTTTTGAGCGCATAAGTCCACCACATTGCAGTGAATGGCACAAAGGCCGTATATACCGTAACAAAACCTGACCTAATCTGACCTAACCAATCACATCATATCACAAAGCTACGTACAGCGGCAACTGCTACTGTCCTCCCCAGAGCAATGCAGAATGAAGTAGAGCACAGCAGATCACAGAAACCCTCGGAACAGCAGTGTAAAGCACAAATGTAGAAGTGGCCTATCCGATCCTATCCATACATAACATATACAAACGATACCTAAGTCAATCTAACATGACTAGACAGCTATTGCTGACCTCCACAGAGACGGGCAGAGTGTACTAGAGCACAGTATTGCGTATGTATCTACAGCCTTGCTGTCAAGAGTATAGAAGTCGAAGATACCGTAGCGTAACCTGACCTAACCGAACCTAACCAAACGTAGAGTAACTCAACAGAGCGCGCCGCGACCTCTGCTGCCGGGCTCTCCAGTGCCATGCAGAAGTCTGGAGAGCACAGTAGATCACAAGAAACCACCGGATCATATTGTATAACACGAAAGTCAGAGCTGCCCTGGACGAGGTTAGCCTAACCTACCCAAACCTAACCCTACCGAACGTAGTATAACTCAACCTAACAAAGCACGGCCACTATTGCTGTCGACCCGACAGTCGAGCAGAGTATAGTAGAACAATGTAGAGCGCAGTAATCCACCAAATGGCGGTGTATTGCACGAAAGTCAAAGAAACCCTGACCGAGCCTTCGCAACCCAACTTAAGGCGACGTAACCCAACACAACCTAGCGTGCCGAGGCCACTATCACTGGCCATCCCGCAGCCAAATAGAGCATATTAGAGCATAGTGTAGCTTTGTGAAGCACAAAAGTCGGTGCTATACTGTCCTAACCTAACAAAACGCAACGTATGCAAACGTAACCCTACTGCACCCAACCTGCCACGGCCACTACTGCTGGTATCCAAAGAGTCGAAAGGAGACTAGTACAGAAATGTAGAGCGCATTAAGCCACCGCATTGAAGTGTACAGCAAAAAAGTCAAAGATGTACGAACCTAACCTGACTTTACCTAACATAGCCAAACGCAGCCTAGCACATAATAACGTGCCGTGACCACTATTGCTGGTATGCCCAGAGACAAGCACAATAAACTGGAGCACAGTAGAGCGCAGAGAGCCACCAGACAGCAGCTTAGAGCACAAGAGTCAAATACATCACAACCTAACGGGGCCTAACATAACCAAACCAAACGTAGATTAACAGGACTTACCAAGCCGAGCCCTCTATTGTTGGCATCCCCAGTGACAAGCAGAACATATTCGAGGAGTTTAAAGAACAGAAATCGACAGAACCGCAGTGTATAGCGGAAAACTCGAAGCTACTCACACCTAACTGTCTCCAACAAAACCCATCCAAACGTAGTCTATCTCAACCTAACTTGGCGGGACCGCTATCACTGAGGCCCCAGAGCGAAGCAGAGCATACTAGATCACAGTAGAGCACAAAAGGCCACCGAAAAGCAGTGTATAGCACAGAAGTCAAAGCTCCCCTGTCCTAACCTAACCAAATGTGACATAACCTAACATAACGTAACTCAACCAACAGTGCCGAGACCACTACTTCTGGCCTCTCCAGGGCCAAGCAGAATATAGTAGAGCACAGTCGAGCGCAGATATTTCCCGAAAAAAAAGAGTACAGTACCAAAGGAGAAGCTACAATTGCCGAACGTAACCTAGCCTAGCCTTACCTGACGTAGGCTATTTCAACGTGACATGGCGAGACCACTATTGCTGGCCCCCACAGAGGCAAGCAGAATATAGTAGAGCACAGTAGGTTGCAGATATCCACCGAACAACGGTGTATAGCACGAAAGCCTTAGCTATCCTAGCCAAACATGGCCTAGCAAAACATAACGGGACGTAACATAACGCAGCGTAACGTGCCACGGACACTATTGCTCGCCAAACCATAGTCGGGGCGAGTATAGCAGACCAATTTAGAGCGCAGAAATGCCCCGAACAGCAGTCTATAGTACAAAAGTCGAAGATAACCTTACCTAACCTGACATAATCTAACACGGCGAAGCGTAACACAAATCATACTGACGTGCAGGGACTGCTATCACTGGCGGTCCCGTAGCCCAGCAGAATGTATTAGAGCACCGTAGAGCGCAGAAATTCACCGAATAGCAGTGTACGGCACAAAATACAAAGTCGTCCTAACGGAACCTACCCTATCCTAGCCTAACCAAACGTTACATAACCCAACCTTACGTGCCGAGAGCAGTATTACCGGCATTCCAAGCACCAAGCAGAGCATTTTAGTGGAGAGCAGAGCGCAGAAGTCCACAGAATCGTAGTGGATAACAGAAATGTCGAAGCTACCCAAACCCAACCTAAGCCAACGTAACATAACGAAGCGTATCCTGTCCCAACTTGAGGTGTCGAGACCACAATTACTCGCTTCCCGAGTTCCAAGCAGCACATACTGGAGCACAGTAGAGCGCAGAAGTCCACCGCATTCCAGTATACAGCACAGAAGTGAATGATATCCCAACCTAACCCAGAAAAGGTAACCTAACCCAACGTAACCTGACTCAACCTAACATACCGCGGGCAAAATTATCGGCCTCTGCAGAGCAAAGCAGAGCACGCCTGATCCTAGTAGTGCGACGAAATCCACCGAATAACAGTTTGTAGCACAGAAGTCAATGCCATCCTGTCTGAACCGAAACTAACATAACCTAACCAAACGTTGCATAACTAAGCCTAACGTGCCGAGACCACCCTTGCCGCGCTCCCCACAGCCAAGCAGAGTATATTGGAGCACAGCAGAGCGCAGAATCCCACCGAATACCAGCGTATAGCGCCAAAGTCAAATATACCCTGGCCTCACCGGACCCAGCCTATCCCAAACAAACGTAGAATAGCTAAACCTAACTAGCCGTGTCCACTATTGCTGGCCTCCAAATAGCCAAGCAAAACAAGTTATAGCACAGTAGAGCACAGAAATCTACCGAGAGGCAGTGTATAGCGCAAAAGTCAAAACCATCCTAACCAAACATAACCTAACCAACATTAACCGAACGTGATCAAACACTGCCGATCGTGCCACGGCCACTATTGCTGTAATCGCCGGAGGCCAGGAGAACACATTAGACGTGAGTAGAGCGCAGAAATCAATGGAATCGCAATGTACAGCAGAAAAGTAAAAGCTATCCAAACGTAACCCTGAAAACATGACCTAGCCAAACGTACAAAAGGGCAACATAACGTGCCGCGACCACTATAGCTGAATACCGCGGGAAACCCAAAATACTGCAGACGCCACACGAACGCAGATGTCCACCTTATAACGGTTTATGCCACGAAGTCGTAGCTATCCAAACATCACCCTAACTAACATAACCTAACCAAACCTAGCCTATCTCAACCTAACGCGACGGGACCACTACATATGGCCATACCGAGGCGCGTAGAGTATAGCAGAGCAATGTATAGTGCAGAACCCCACCGAGTAGTAGTATATCGCAGAATTTGAAGCTCTCCCGCCCTAGCATATCTGCACTCAATCTAACTAATACTAACGTGCGGAGGCATCTATTGCTGCACACCACACAGCCAAGCAGAACATGTTAGAGGAGGGTAGGGCGCAGAAAATCCATAGTAACGTAGTTCAGAGCACTATAGTGAAAGCTACCCTATCCTAACTTAACCAAACGTAACATAACCGATCATAGCAAAGCACAGCCAGTCGCACCGAGACCACTATTGCTTGCTTCCCCAGGGCCACGCCGAATATAATAAAGCGCAGTGGAGCCCATAAATCCAGCGCATGGCAGTGCATGGCACCAAAGTGGAAGATATCCTTATGTAACCTGCTCTATCCTAACTTAAGCAAAGGTACCCTGTCCCAAAGCAGGCTGCAGAAACTGCAATTGCTGGCCATCCCAGAGTAAAGTGGAATATAATAGAGCACAGTTGAGCGCAGAAAGCAACCAAACAGCAACGTACCGAGCTAGAATCAAAGATGCCCAGCCTAACCTGACCGAACCTACCCTAACCGAACGGAACATATCCCAACCTATCACGCCACTACCACTATTGCTGCCATCCCCATAGTCGGACAGAGTATAGAAGAGCAATGTAGAGCGCAGGAATCCGCCGAATAGCAGCCTATTGCATTATAGTCAAAGATATCCAAACCTAACGGAACCGAACGTAACCTGACTCAGCCTAACTTGCCGAGAGCACAATCGATGGCCTCCCAGAGCCAAGCAGGACATACCAGAGCACATTAGAGCGCAGAAGTCAGCCGGATTGCAGTCTATAGCACAAAAGTCAAAGCTGTCCTGACCAAACCTAACTTAATCTAACCTAAGCAAGCGCAACATGGCTCAGCCTAACGTGTCGAGACCACTATTCGTGGCGTCCCCAGAGGCAAGCAGCATGCGATAGAGCACAGTAGAGCGCAAAAACCGACCATACCTCAGACCATAACACGAAAGCCAAAGATATGCTGGCAAACCTAACCTAATCTAACCTAATCTAAGGTAACAGAACTAATCCTATCGTGCCGCGGCCACTATTGCTCGCGTCCGCAGTGCCAAACTGACCATACTAGCGCATAGTAAAGTCAAGGAATCCACCGTATAGCAGTGTACAGCACAGAAGACAGAGCTATGCTCTCCTCACAGCCAAACGTAACATAAGCAGACGTAACGTAATCCATACTGTCGTACCACAACCACTGCTACTGGCCTCACGATAGCTAAGCCTATTATAGCAGAGCAACGTAGAACGCTGATATCGTCTACATAGCAGTGCATTGCGCAAAATTCGAAGCCACACTTTCCATGCGTGGCAACCCTAACGTAACCAAACGTAACATAACACAACCTAACGTGCCGAGGGCACTATTCATGGCGTCCACAGAGACACGCAGAGTGTGATAACACACAGAAGTGCGCAGAAGTCCAGTGAATATCAGTGCGGGGCACAAAAGGCAAAGCTATCCTAAGCGAACGCTAAGTAACCCAAACTAAACAAACGTAACGTAACTTAATCTGACGAGCCACATCAGTGAATATCAGTGCGGGGCACAAAAGGCAAAGCTATCCTAAGCGAACACTAAGTAACCCAAACTAAACAAACGTAACGTAACTTAATCTGACGAGCCACGTCCACTATTGCTGGCCGCCACGGGCAAACAAGATTAGAGTAGAGCACAACAGATTGCACCAATCCACCAAATAACGGTGCATAGCACCAAAGTCTAAGCTACCCTAACCCAACACAAGCAAACATAGCCCAATGAAATGTAGCCTGATTCAACCTAACTAGGCGAGACCACTATTTCCGTCCTCCTATGAGGAAAGCAGAATGTACTAGATCACTGTAGAGCGCAGAAATCAACCGCAGTGCAGTGTACAGCACAAGTTCGGAGATATCCTAACCATACCTGACATAACCTAACCAAACCAAACGTAGCATAACAAAGCATAGCATACCAAGGCCACTATCGCTGTCTTTCCCGAAGCCAAGCTGAACATATCAGAAAACAGTATAGCGCAGAAATGCACGGAAAAACAGTGTACAACGCAAAAGTCAAAGCTATCACCTCCTAGCCTAACCAATTGTAACATACAGAAACGCAACATATATCAACATATCGAGCCGAGACCGCTATTGCTGGCCTTCCCAGGGACAGGCAGAGCGAAGTAAAGCCCAGAAGAGCGCAGAAATCCACCGAAAAGCTGTGTATAGCACAAAGATCAAAGCTACCCTATCCTAACGCAACAAAACGTAACGTAACCAGACGAAACATATCTCAGCCTAATGCGCCGAAAAAGTATTGGTGGCATCCCCAGGGCCAAGTAGAATATACCAGGGCACAGTAGACCGCAGGAATCCACCGCACTGTAGTGCATAGCACAAAAGTGAAATATACTCTAACCAAACATTGCCTAACCTACCCCAACCGAATGTAACAAAACTCAACCTAACCTGCCGAAACAGCTGTTACTGACCTCCCAAGAGACCAGCAGATAACATTACAACACGGTGGAGCGCAGAAATTCGCGAAAAGCGGTGTACAGCGCAAAAGACAAATCTATCCTATCCTAACCTCACCGTACCTAACACAATCGAGCATAGTATAGCATAACCTAACGTGCCGAGGCCACTATTGCCGGCCTTCCCAGAGCGAAGCAGAATGTACAAGGCACGGCAGTACGCATAAACCCGCCGCATTGCAGTGTACAGCACAAAAGTCAAACATCCTGACCAAACCTGACTGTACCAAACCTATCCAATCGTAGTGTAACTTCACTCAAAGTGTCGAGACCAACAATGCTAACCTGCCCAGAGCCCAGCAGAGCATATTAGAGAACATTAGAGCGCAGAAATCCACCGAGGGGCAGTGAATTGCACAAAAGTCGAAGTATCCTATCCTTACCTAGCCAAACGTAACATATCCAAACGTACCTTAACTCAACCTAGCATGCCGAAACCACTATTGCTGGCCTCCACAGAGGCAAGCAGGTTGTACTGGAGCACAGTAGAGCGCAGAGATCCAACGCATTGCAGTGAAGAGCATAAAAGTCGTAGACACCCTGACCAACCCTTACCAAACCTAACCTGACGGAATAGCAATGTAAATCGCAAAAGTCAAAGTAGTATCTCCTAACCTAGCCAAACGGAACATATCGAAACGTAACCCAACTCTACCTAACATGATGAGACCGCTATTGCTGGCCTCTACAGAGGCAAGCATAGTGCACCAGATCACAGTAGTGCGCAGAAATCCACAGCACTGCAGTGAATAGCACAAAAGCGGAAGGTATTCACACCAAACCTGACCCAACCTAACCGAACCAAACGTATCATATCTCAAAATGAAGTGCCGCGTCCATTGCTCCTGGCCTCCCCAGAGCCAAGCAGAATATAGTAGAGCATAGTATATCACAGAAGTCTAGCGGATAATAGTGTATGGCACAACAGTCAAAGCTACCCTAACCAAAATTGTCCTAACCAAACCAATCAGAACGTAAGCTAACACAACCCAACTTGCCACGAACGATACTGCTCGCCTCCCCAGGGACAAGCTGAAAATATTAGAAACACAGTACATCGCAAAAATCCGCGGACAGCAGCGTACAGCACAAAAGTCAAGGCTTTCCTATTCCAATTTGTCCAACCATAGCGCAGTTAGTCAATATAACTCAAACTAACGTTCCGCGACCACTACTGCTGGAATTCCCATAGTCGAGTAGAAATTACTAGAGGGCAGTAGAGCGCAGAAATAAATGGAATCGTATTCTATTACGATTCTATACGTAATCGTAAAGTGTATGGCGCAAGAGTCGTATTTGTAGAAACCTACCTCAAGCTACCATAACCAAACCAAACTTAGACTGAAAGGCATAACGCGCGCGACCTTTATTGCTGTCCCCGCGAGAGCGAAACAGAATATGCCAGCGCACGTCAGAGCGCAGAAATCTACCGCACTGCAGTCTATAGCACTAAAGTTAAAGATACTCTAACCTAACTAGTACTAACCTAACCTATCCAAACGTAGCGTATCCCAACGTAACGTGCCGCGACCCCAGCTACTGGCGTGCCTAGAGTCAAGGAGAACATGGTAAAGCACAGTGGATCACAGGAATCCACGAGATAACATTGTACAGCACGAAAATCGAAACTATCCTAATCAAATCAAACATAACCTAACCAAACCGAACTCAATATAACTCAAACAAACGTGCGACGACCTCTAATGCTCGCTTCCACAGAGGCGATCTGAGTATAGTAAATCAATGTAGAGCGCAGATATCCACCGTGCATTTGTTTATAGCGCAAATATCAAAGGAATTCTAACCAAACTAACCAATCTAACCTAACAAAAGGAAACCTTGCTTAAAAACAAGCGTGCCGAGGCCACTAATACTGGCCATCCTAGATCCAAGAAGAAAATGCTAGAGCACAGTAGAAAGCAGAAGTCCAACGAGTAGTAATGTATAGCACAAAAGTGGAAGACACCATAACCTAACTTTTCCTAACCTAACCTTCCCAGACGCAGAGTAACTCAGCATAGCGTGACGAGACCAATACTGCTGGCCTCCCCACAGCCAAGCAGAGCATGTTAGAGTGCAGTAGAATGCAGAGACCCGCCGAAAGCGGTGTATAGCACAAAAGTCAAGGCTACCGTATTCTAACCTAGGCAAGCGTAACATATCCAAACGCAACGATACTCAACCTAAGATGACGAGACAATTATTGTTGGAGTGCGCAGAGACAAGCAGAATGTACTAGAGCAGGGTAGAGCGCAGAAATCCACAGCACTGATGTGATTAGCACAAAAGCCGAAGATATCCTAACCTAACTTAGCAAAGCCTATCCTAACCAATCGTAACGTAACTAAACCTAACGCGCCGAGACCGCTGTTGCTGGCCTGCCAAGAACCAAGCAAAAAATATTAGAAAACAGTGGAGCCAGGATTCCGCAGATAGCAGTTTATAGCACAAAAGTCTAGGCTACCCTATCCTAACCTCACCAAACACAACATAACCGAGCGTAGCATAGCTCAACTCAACTTGCCGAGACCAATATTCCTGGCTTTCTCAGGGCCAAGCGGAATGTGCTAGAGCGCAGCGGAGAGCAAAAATCCACTGCAATGCAGTGAATAGCATAAAAGCCGTAGATATCCTAACAGAAGCAGACCTAACCTTGCGCAAACGAACGTTGCATAGCTGAAAGTAACGTGCAGCGACCACTGCATCTGGCCTCCCCGTAGCTAAGCAGGCTGTAGTAGAGCGCAGCAGGTCACAGAAGTCCACCGAATAGCAATGTATGGCACGAAAGTCAAAGCGGCAGTAACCAAACATACCCTAACCTAGGCCAATCAAACGAAACCTAATCCATCATAGCTTGCCACGACATACATAGCTTGCTCCCCAGAATCGAGCAGAGTATAGTAGAGCAATGTAGATAGCAGATGTCCGCCGGACAGTAGTGTACAGCACTAACGTCAAAGAAATCCTAGCCAAGCCTTCCGAACCCAACCTAACAAACCGATGCCTAACTAAACCTAACATGCAGAGACCACCAATACTGGCCAGCCCAGAGGAAAGTAGCACATGTTAGAGCACAGTAAATGGCAAAAGTACACCCAACAGCAGTGAAAGGCACAGAAGTCTAATGCATACTATCCAAGCTTGGCAAAACCTAACACAAGGAAACGTAGCATAACCCAACCTAACGTGCCGGGACCACTATTGATGGCCTCCCCATGGCCAAGCAGAACATACTAGATCACGCAAGAGCATAGAATTCCACACAATAGCAGTGCAAGGCAGAAAAGTCAAAGCAATCCTAACTTAATATATACAATCTTAATGTAACCAACCGTAACATAACTAAAGCTAACGTACCGCGGCCACTATAGCTGGCCCCCCTGAGTCGCGCAGAACATATTAGGGGGCAGTAGAACGCAGAAATAAATAGAACCGCAGTGTATGGTACAAAAGTCACATCAATCCAAGCCTAACCCGACTAACATATCCTAACCAAACGTAGCCTACCTCGACATGACTCGCGCGACCACTATTGATAGCCTCCGCAAGGCCAAGCAGAATATAGTAGAACACAGTCTAGTGCAGAGATCTACCGAAAAACAGTTCATAGGACGAAAGCCAAAGCTATCCTTAACTGTCTTAACATAAAATAAACTAACCAAACGTACCCTAACTCAGCCTAAGTTGCCGCGACCGTTATTAATCGAAACCCCAGAATCGTGCAGAGTATAATAGTGCATTGTAGATCACAGGAATCCAACGAATAGCAGTCTATAGCACGAAAGTCAAAGCCACACCAGCCAAACATAACCCAACCTAACCTAACCAAACACAACCTAATTCAACGTAATGTGCGACGACCACAATTCCCCTCCGCCCCTGAGTCGAGCAGAATGTGGCAGAGCTATGTAGAGCGCATAAATCGAACGAATAACAGTGTAAAGCACAAAAAGGGAAATCCTAACCGGATCATCCCAACCTAACCTAACGTGACGTAACCTTACTCAGTCTGACGTGCCGAGACCACTATTTCTGGCCACGACAGAGCCAAGCTGAACATATTAGAACACAGTGGAGGGTGGAAATCTACCGAATATCAGTGTATGGCACAAATGTCTAAACTACCCTGTTCGAACCTCCCCAAACGTAGCATAACCAGACGTATGGTGGCACAACCTAACGTGCCGAGACCGCTACTTATTTCCACGCTGCAGCCAAGCAGATGGTACTAGAGTACAGCATAGCGCATAGACCGACGGCATAGCAGTGTATAGCACATAAGACAAACACTTCCTGACCTAAGCTGACCTAACCTAACCAATCCAAACGTAGTGTAACATAACATAGCGTGGAGAGACCACTATTCCTAGCCACCCTGGAGCCATGCAGAATATATTAGAGCACAGTAGATGGCAGAAATCCACCGAATAGCAGTGTATGGCCTAAAAGTCTAAGCTATTCTTTCCGAACATAAATAAACGTGTCATAAGCGGACGCAGCCTAACTCAACATAACGCGCCCAGACCGCTACTGCTGGTCTCCCCGGAGCCAAGCAGAATATATTGCTGTACGGTAGAGCGCAGAGGCCCACGGCAATGCAGTGCAAAGCAAAAAAAGTAGAAAATACCCTAAGCTAACCTGTCCAATCCTGACATATCCAAACGTAGTGTAACTCAACGTAACATGACTAGACCAATATAGGTGTTCCTTCCAGAGCCAGTCAGAGCATATTAGAGCACACTAGAGCGCAGAAACCCACCTTATAGCAGTGGATATCACAAAGGTCGAAGTAGCCTTTCTTAATGTAGCCAAACGAAGCATAACCGAACGTTACATAACTCGAGTTAACTACACGGGAACACTATTGCTGGCCCGCACAGAGACAAGTAGGAGGCAATAGAGCAAAGTGGTGCGCAGAGATCCACAGCATAGTAGTGTAAAGCACAAAAGTCATAGCAATCCTAACCAAAATTAACCAAACCTAGCCTAACCTAACGTGACGGAACCCAACCTAACTTGTCACGACACCTATCGCTAGTCACCCCTGTGTCAAGCAGAGTATAGTAGAGTAATGTGGAGCGCAGAAATACCCCGGATAGCTGAGTACAGCACAAACGCTAAAGAAATGATGACCAAGCCATCCTAACCCAACATAACGAACCGAAACTTATCGAAACCTAACGTGCAGGGGCCACCGATACGGGCCGCCCCAGAACCAAACAGGACAAACTAGAGTACAGTAGATGGCAACAGTCTGCCGAGTAGCATTATATGGCACAAAAATCTAATTCATTCTATGCTAACTTGACCAAACGTATCATAAGCTAGCGTAGCCGAACTCAAACAAACGTGACGGGACCAAAATTGCTGGCCCGCCCAGAGCCAAGCAGAATATACCAGAGTAGAGTGGAGCGCAGATATCCTCCTCGCTGCAGGTTAGAGCACAAAAGTCAATTATATTCTGACCTAGGGTGACATAAACTTTTTTCTGCACATGGGGGCCGTCTTCCAAAGATACGCGGCCGCCCTAGGGGAGGGTGCGGGCTTATGCGGGATTTTTACACACTAAAGCCCCCACGATGACCAGCCCTTCGCATTTCGGAGCGTCCTGGACTTCGCGGCGACGCAATTGCCAGGAAGCCCGCGCGACGCAGCAGTATTTCCTCCTGGCGCGACGGGAAGTGGCACCCGAACCATCCATGTCCACGCGCGCGAGATGGGTCGTTTACAGGCACACCCACCACACATGCCACAGCACCGCAACGCACGCACACCTCGCGGACGCCGCGCGAACATCACGTGGCGCCGCGTGCCCGGAACACTGTCTCTCGGAAAGACGGGCCCCCAATCGCCTGCCAGTAGTCACCCTGACGTACGTTTCAACGGCAGGGACAGACGGTCCCTCCAGGCAGACCTAACCTAACCCATCCAAACATATCCTAACACAGCATAACGGGGAGAGATCAATTTTGCGGGCCTTCCCGTAGCCAAGCAGAACATATTAGGGCACACTAGATATCAGAAATCCACCGAAAAGCAGTGTATGCCACAAAAGTCAAGGCTTTCGTATCCTAATCTAACCAAACGTAACATAAACGCACGAAATATATCTGAACCTAACGCGCCGACACTACAGTAGCTGGCCTCCCCAGAGCCAAGCAGAATACACTAGAGCACAGCAGGGCGCAAGAATCCACCGCATTGCAGTGCATAGCACAAAAGAGGAAGATACAGTAACCTAACCTGTACTAACCTTACCAAATCAAGCGTAGCGTAACTCACCAACGAGTGACGGGACCAATATTGCAAGCCTCCCCGTAGCCAAGCAGAGCATATTAGAGCACACTGGATAGCAGAAATTCACCGAAGAGCTCTTTATGTCACAAGAAGTCGAGACTATCGTATCCTAACATCACCAAACGTGAAATAAGCGTACGTAGACTAACTCAACATAACGTCCCGCGACCTATATTACTGTCCTCCCCAGAGCCAAGCAGAGTATACTAGAGCACACCATAGCGCAGACATTGACCGCATTGCAGTCCAAAGCACAAAAGTGGAAGGTATCATAACCTAACCTGACCACACCTCCCTACACTAAATTAGTGTAACTCAACTTAACTTGTTGAGGCGAAAGTTGCTAGAATCCCCAGAGCCGAGCAGGTCATATTAGTGCACAGTAGATTGCAGAAATCCACTGTACAGCAATGTATAGCAGGAAAGTCAACGCTATTGTATCCTAACGTAACTAAACGTGACACAATCGAACGTAACGAAACTCACACTATCGCGACGAGGACCCTTTTTCTGGCCTCCACAGAGCCGAGCAGAAGATATTAGATGGCACTAGAACGCAGAAATCCAGAGAATCGCAGTGGGTAGAACAAAAGTGGTAGCTATCCGTGCCTGACCCAAGCTAACGCAACCTCACCTAACGTAGCCTAACCCGACATAACGTGCCGAGAACACCGTTCCTGGCCTACCGAGGGCCAAGCAGAATACAGTACAGCACTATCGAGCGTAGTAATCCTCCGAGTACCAGTGTATAGCACGAAGGTCTATGATAACATGACCGAGCATAACCTAGCAAAACATAACCGAACGTAACATAACTCAATCCTCGGTGCCGAGACCACCATTGCTGGCCGCCCAGGTTCGAGCACATTAGAGTAGAGCACAGTAGATCACAGAAGTCCAAAAAATAACAGTTTACAACGCGAAAGGCGAAGCTGCCCAGACCTAACCCAAACTAACATAACCTAACCGAACGTAACATAACTCAACGTAACGTGCCAGGACAACTATTGCCATCATCGCCGGAGCCACGCTGATCATATCAGAGCACATTAGAGCGCAGAAATCCACCGAACAGCAGCATATAGCACAAAAGTCAAAACTGTCCCCTCCTAACCTGACCAAACGTAGCATAACCAAACGTAACGGGCACAACCTTCGGAGCAACGACCGCTATTGCTTGCCCCGCGAGAGTAAAGTAAAGTATAGCAGAGCAATGTAGGATGCTTAGAGCGGCCGAATGTCAGTCTACAGCAAAAAAGTCACATCTATCCCAACCATACCTAACAAAATCTAGCCCAGCCTAACTGAACGTAGCTAATCCGAACATGCCGCAACCACTACTCGTGGCGTCATCAGACAAAGGCACAGTGTGATGGCGCACAGGAGAGCGCAGAGGTTCATGGAATAGCAGCGTGTAGCGCAAGAACTATAGCTATCTCAGCATAACCCAACGAAACCGATCAAGACCAAACGTATTTGTCTCAGACTGACGTGCCGCGGCCACTATTGCCGGCCTCCCCAGTGCGAAGCAGGACATATCAGAGGAAATTAGGGCGCAGAAATCCATAACGTCGCAGCGTACAGCAGGAAAGTCAAGGATATCCAAACCTAACCTAAACTAACATAACCTAACATATCGTAACCAAACTCAACGTAACTTCCCGCGACCGCTACTGCTTGCCTCCCCAGCGTCTACCAGATCAGGGTAGTGCGCATTGTTGTGCAGGAATGGACAGAATAACTGGGTACAGCACGAAAGTCGAAGATACCCTGACTAAACCTACCCTAACGTAATCTAACCGAACGTAACGTAGCTCAACCTAACGCGCCACAACCACTGTTGCTCGCATCACGAGAGTCGAGCAGGGTATAGTAGAGCAATGTCGAGCGTAGATATCCACCGAATATAAGTGTATTGCACAAGAGTCTAAGCTATCCTATCCTAACGTGACCTAAGCTAACGTAAGTAAACGTAGAATAACGGTACCGAACGTGCAAAGGCCTCTGTTGGCGGCCTACATAGAGCCAAGCGGTATATGTAAGAGCACAGTAGAGCGCAGAAGTGCACCGAATTGCAGTGCATAACACAAAAGTCAAAGCCATCCTAACCAAACGTAACCAAGCCTAGCCAGACCAAACGTAGCATAACTAATCCTAACCAGCCGCGACCACTATTCCTGGCGTCCCCAGACGCAAGCAGAGTGTGGTAGCGAAGAGTAGAGCGCAGAGCTCCATAGAATATCAGCGTGTAGTACAACAGTCAAAGCCATCCTATCCTAACGCAACGTAGACTACCCTAACCAAACGTATCCTAACTAAACCTAACGTGCATGAACCACAATTGGAGGCCTCACGAGAGACGAGCAGAGTATAGTAGAGTAATGTAGAGCGCATGAATTCACCGAGGAGCAGCGTATAGCACAAAAGTCTAAGCTACCGTATCCTAATTTAATCAAGCCTAACACAAACAAACGCTGGGCACCTAAGCCTATCGTGTTGAGAGCACTACTTCAGGTCTCCCCATAGCAGAGAAGAATACACAAGAGCACTGTAGAGTGTAGAAATCCATCGAATAGCAGTGCAGATCACAAACGTCAAAGCCATCCTGACCAAACGTAACCCACCCAAACCGAACCAAGCGTAACAAATCCCAAGCAAACGTGCCGCGACCAAAAGTGCTGCCCTCTCCAGAGCGAGGCAGAAAATATTACTGCACAGTAGATCGCAGGAATCAACAGTATAGCAGTGTATAACACAAAAGCCAAAGCTATCCTTCCCTAACAAGACCAAACGTAGCGTAACTCATCGTAATCTAACTCAACCATACGTGCCACAGTCGCCGTTGCTGGCCTCACCAGAGTGAAGCAGAGGATAGTAGAGCAATCCAGAGCGTAGACATCGACCGAATAGCGGTGTATGGTACAAAAGTCCAAGATAACATAGCTAAACCTGTCCAAACATAACCATGCCAAGCGCAAAATAACTCAACCTACCGTGCCGAGACAATAATTGCTGCCCTCCTCGGAGCCAAGCAGAAAGTATTAGAGGAGAGTAGGTCGCAGAGGTCCGCAGAATCGCAGTGCATAGCACAATGGTCGAAGCTACCCTATCCGAACATAGCCAAGCGTAACAAAGTCGAAAGTATCTTATCTAAACCTAGCGTGCCGAGCCCACTGTTGCTAGCCTCCCCGGAGCCAAGCTGAATATACTGGAGCAAAGTAGAGCGCAGTAATCCACCGCATTGCAGTGTATATCACAGCAGTGGTGGTATCGCAATCCAAGCAGATCAAACTCAAGCTAACCGAACGTAGAATAACTCAACATAAGGTGCCGAGATTAGTGATGCTACCCTTCCCAGAAACAAGCAGATGCTAGTAGAGCAGTTCAGAGCGCAGATATCGACAGAAGAGCTGTGGACAGCAAAATGGTCAAGGCTATACTAACCAAACTTAACCTAACCTAACCTACCCTAGCGTAACATTTCCCAACCAAGCGTGCCGCGACCGCTGTTGCTGGATTCCCCAGACACAAGCAGATACTGGTAGAGCAATGCAGTGTAGAGGTATCCACCGAACAGCACTGTATAGCACAAAAGTCAATGTTACCCTATACTAACCAGAACAAACGTAACATGACCAAACGAAAATTGCACAAGATTTCGCGCGTACACCACTATTGCTGAATTCCTCAAGGCCGAGCAGAACATATTAGACGGGAGTAGAGCGCAGAGGCTCATACAATCGCAGTGCTTAGCACAATAGTCGAATCTAACCTATGTCAACATAGCCGAACGTAGCAAAACACAAGGTAGCTCAACTCATCGTAACGAGCCGAGACCACTGTTGCTTGCCTCCACAGAGACATGACGAAGATACTGGGGCACAGTAGAGAGCAGTAATCCATCGCATTGCAGTGTGTGGCACAAGTCTTAATTATATGCTAACCTAACCAAACCGAACGAACCATACCAGAACGCAACGTGCCGAGAATAGTATTTCTGGACTCCCTAGAGCCAAGCAGAATGTACAAGAGCACAACAGAGCGCAGAGATCCACAGAATTGCTGTGTACCGCACAAAAGTCAAGCAGATCCTGACCAAACTTGTTCTAACCTAACCTATCCGAACGTAGTTTGACACGACGTAAATTGACGAGACAAATATTGCTGGCCTATGCGGAGCCAATCAGAGCACATTAGATCACAATAGAGCACAGAAATCCACCGAATAGCAGTGAAAGTCACAAAGGACAAAGCAGCCTGCCCTAACCTGGCCGAACGTAATATAACTCAAGCTAACTTGTCAGGATCATTATTACTGGCCTCCACAGAGGGAAGCAGAATGCAATAGAGCAGAGTCGAGCGCAAAAAGCCACCCCATTGCAGTGAATAGCGCAATAGTCGACGATATCATATTATAACTTGTCCCAGACTAATCTGACGGAACGTAGTATGGCACATCACATCGTGCCGCGGCCACTGCTGCAGCGGCCCCAAAGCAAACACAGTATGGTAGAGCATAGTAGGACACAGGAATCCACCAAATAATAGTGTATAGCACGAAAGCCAGAGATAACTTTACCGAGCTTAACCAATCCTAGTCTAACCAAGCGCAACATGGCTCAACCTAACTTGCCGAGACCACTATTGCTGGAAACCCCTATGCCAAGCAGAATATACTAGGGCGCAGTAGCTAGCAGAGAGTTACCAAGTAGCAGCGTATGGCACAAAAGTCAAATAAATCACAACCGAATGCGTCGTAACATATCCTACCCAAACGTAGACTGACAATACTTACCGAGCAGAGACCACCCTTTTTGGCATCCCCAGTGACAAGCAGAACCCATTAGGGCACGGTAGAGTGCAGAAATCCTCTGAATAGCAGTGTATACCGCAAAAGTTAATGCTAGCCCCTCCCTACCTAACCAATCGTAGCGTAACCTTACGTAACATAACACAAACTATCGTGAAGGAACCGCTATTGCCGCCCTCCACAGAGCCAAGGGGAACATATTAGAGGAGAGTAGAGGGCAGGAGCCCATGGTATCGCAGTGTATAGCAGGAAACTCGTAGCTATCCACACCTAACCGTAGCAAACGTAAGCTAACCAAACGTAGCCTACCTCATCCTAGCTTGGCGAGACCACTATTTCTGGCCATCACAGTGCCAAGCGGAACATACCGGAGCACAGTAGAGCGCAGAAATCCTATGAACAGCAGTTCATGCCAAAACAGTTATAGCTACGCAAAAATAGACAAAACGAGCATAACCCAACCAAACATAGCCTAACTCAACCCATCGTGCCGAGACCAATATTTCTGGCCTCCTCAGGGCCACGCAGAGCACATTAGGGCGCAGAAAAACGCAGAAATCATCCGAATAGCAGCGTATAGCGCAAAAGCCAAGCTACCCTATCTTAAACCAAGCCAACCAAACCCAACCAACCGTCATCCAATCTAACGTGACGCGAGTAGTATAGCTGACCTCCTCTGAGACAAGCAGAGCATATTAGAGGGGAGTAGAGCGCAGAAACTCATAGTATCGAAGTGTATAGCAGAAAAGTCAAAGCTATCCAAGCTCAACCTAAGCTAACGTAACATAACGAAACGTATTCTATCTCGAACTAATGTGCCCAGCGCACAATTAATGGCTTCCCTAGAGCCAAGCAGTGCATATTGGAGGACAGTAGAGCGCAAATATCCACCGAAGAGCAGTGTAAAGCACAAAAGACAAAGATAACCTTACCTAACATGATCTAACCTATCCTAACCGAATGTGGCCTAACTCAACGTAGCACGCCGATACCACGATCGTTGGCCCTCCCAGAGCCAAGCTGAACATATTAGAGCACAATTGTGTGCAGAAATCCACCGAATAGCAGTGTACGGCACAAAAGTCAAAGCTACCATCTCTTAATCCGTCCAACCGTAACATAACCAAACGAACCTAACAAAACCTAACGTGCAGCGGCCATTATTGCTGGCCTCCTCAGGGTCGAGCAGAGTATAGTAGGGCACGGTAGAGCGCAGAAACGCACCGATCAGCGTTATATAGCACAAACGTTAACGCTATCCTCTTCGAATGTAACCAAACGTAACATGACCAAACTCAGCGTAAATGAAGCTAACGTGCCTGGACCACTATTACTGGCCTCTCCAGATTCAAGCAAAGTATAGTAGGGCTATTTAGAGTGTCGAAATTCAAGGAAAAGCAGTGTAGAGCGCAAAAGTCGAATATACCCTGACCAAGCCTGACACAACCTAGCCCAACCAAACGTGGCCTAACTCATCGAATCGTTCTGGTACCACTGCTGCTGGTCCTCCCAGAGCCAAGCAGGTCATATTAGAGGAGAGTAGAGCGCAGAAGTATATCAAACGGCAGTGCATAGGCAGAAAGATCAATGCAACCCTTACCTGACTCAAAGTATCCTAACATATCCAAACGTAACATGGCTCAAACTAACGCACCGAGGCCACTGTAGCTGCCCTCCCCAGAGCCAATCAGAGCATATTATATCACAGTAGTGCGCAGGAATCATCCGAATAGCAGTATACAGCTAAAAAGCAAAGCTATCCTATGCGAACCTAGCCAAACGTAAAATAATCAAACGTACCCTGACATAACCTAACGTGCCGAGGCCACAATTACTGAAAAGCCTAGAGACAAGAAGAGTATGCTAGAGCACAGTACAGCGCAGGGAGCCACCAAGTAGCAGCGTATACCACAAAAGCTGTATATATTGTAACCTTACCTTGCCGAAGCTAATATAAACAAACCTGCAATAACTAAACCTAACGAGCCGAGCATACTTGATCACAGCAGTCCGCAGAAATCCACCGAAGAGCAGTGTGCAGCACAATAGTCGAAGCTACCCTGATCAAACTTTTCCAAACATAACATGATCGACAGTTACCTGACTCAACGTAAGGTGCCACGGCCACTATTGATGGCCTCATGGGAGCCAAACAGAGTACAGCATAGCAATGTTGAACGCAGGGATCGACCGAAGACAGTGTATGGCGCTAAAGTCAAAGATGTCCCTGCCTAGCATAACGAAACGTAGCATATCTAATCGAAATGCAGCTCCACCTAACAGCTACGCACAATATTGCTAACATCGGCAGGTTCAAGCAGAGTACACCAAAGCACAGTAGAGTGAAGGAACCTGCCGAATGGCAGTGTATAACACAAAAGCCAGAGCTATCCTATCCTATCCTTGCCAATCGTAACAAAACCAAATGTAACCAAACACAACGTAACGTGCCCAGACCACTACTGTGGCCTCCGCATTGCCAAGCAGAATATACTAGAGAATAGTATAGCGTAGCAACCGACCGCATTGCAGTGTGTAGCAGAGAAGTCGAAGATACCCTGAACAAACCTAACAGTGCCAAACCTAGCAGAACGTAACATAGCTTAGCCGAACGTGCCGAGATCACAGTTGCTGGCATCCGCAGAGACAAGCAGAGCGTATAAGTTCACAGTATGTGGAAGAAGTCCACCAAATAGCAGTGCACAGCACAAAAGTCAAAGCTCCCCCCTCCTAGCCGAACTAAACGTAACATAGTCAAACGTAGCCTAAAAAAAACAAAAGTGCCGAGGTCGCTATTACTGGCCCCCCAGAATATAGCAGAGTGCAGCAGAACAACGTAGTGCGCAGAAATCAACCGAATAGCTGTGTATAGCGCAAAAGTCGACGTTACCCTGTCCTTACCTAGCCAAACGTGACATATCCAAGCGGAACATAAGCAAACCTAACGTGTCCAGACCACTATGGCAGGCCTCCACATCGCCAAGCAGAAAATATTAAAGGAGACTTGGGCGCAGAAGTCCATAGAATGGCAGAAAATCTAAAGCCATCCTTACCTGACCCGAACAAACCTGACCAAACCAGACGTGACATAACTCAAGCTAACGTGCCGATACCACTATTGGCGGCCCTCCGAGAGCTGAGCTGCACATATTAGAGCAGAGTTGAGTGCAGAGGCACGGCGAATGGCAGTCTATAGCGCAAAAGCGAAAGCTACACTAGCCTATCCCAACAAATCGTAACATAGCCAAACGTAACCAAGCACAAACTAAGGTGCCGAGACAACTATTGCTGGCATCTCCAACGCCAAGTAGAATGTACTGCAGCATGGCAGGGAGCAGAAATCCACCGTATTCCTATGTATAACACAAAGGCCGCAAGTACCCTAACGTAACCTGTCTTAACCTAACCTAACCGAACGTAGCACAGTTCAACACAACGTGCCGTGACATCAGCTGCTGGCTACCCAGAGCCAAGCCGAACGTAGTAGAGCGCAGTAGATAACAGAAATCCGCCGAAAAACAGTGTACAACACTAAAGTAAAAACGAATCATGTCCAAACTTATCCTACGGTAAACAAACCGAACGCAACCTATCCCAAACTGACGTGCCACGACCACTGTTGCCGCCCCCCCCCCAACGTCTAGCAGTGTACAGTACAGCAATGTAGAGCGCAGAAATCCACCGAATAGCAGAGTATAGCACGAAAGTCAAAGAAACAATTTCTGAACCTCCTTAACCTAACCGATCGAAACTTAACATAACACGACCTGACCTGCCGAGGCCACTATTACTGGCCTCCCCAGCGCCAAGCAGAAAATATTAGAAAACAGTAGTGCTCAGAAATCCGCGGATAGCAGTGTATACGACAACAATCTAAACTACACTATCCTAACTTCACCAGGCGTAACCCACCCAAGCGTGGCCTAGCACAACCTAACGTACGGAGAACACAATTACTGGCCACCCAAGAGCCAAGAGGAGCAGATTAGAACGCATTAGAGCGCTGAAGTCCACCGAATAGCAGCGTATAGCACAAAGGTCTAGGTAGAACCTCCTAACCTAACCAAACGAAGCATATCCTAACGGAGCCTGGCTAAACCTAACACGACGAGAACACTATTGCTGACGCCCGCAGAGACGAGCAGAGTGTACCAGGACACAGTAGTTCTCAGAAATCCACCGCATTGAAGTTACTAGCACAAAAGTCGAAGATACACTATCCTAACATGACCTAACCTAACCTAACGGAACATAGCATGACTCAAGATAAAGTGCGGCGACCACTGCTGCAAGCGTCTCCAAAGCCATGCACAATATAGTAGAGCACATAAGATCACAGGAATCCAGCACACAATAGTGTATAGTACGAAAGGCAATGCTATCCTGACCAAAATTTACCTCTCCTGATCAAGCCAAACGTAAACTAACTCAAACTAACGTGCAACGACCACTACTGCTTGCTTCCGCAGAGTCGGGCGGAGTATGGTAGAGAAATGTTGAGCGCGGAAATGCACCGAATAGCAGTGTATAGCACAAAAGTCAATGAAATCATATCCAAACCTTACAAACATAACCTAACGAACAGAAACCTAACTCAACCAAACGTGCCGAGACCATCAATACTGGCCAACCGAAAGTCAAGCAGGTCATGTTGGAGCACAGTAGAGGGCAAGACTCTACCTAATAGCAGCGCATGGCACAAAAGTCTAAGCTATTCTGTCCCAACCTAACCAGACGTAACATAAGCAAACGTAGCCAAACTCAACCTAACGTGTCGAGAACACTAATGCTGGTCTCCCCAGATCCAAGCAGAATACACTAGAGCACAGAAGAGCGCAGAAATCCGCCGCATTCGAGTGTAAAGCGCAAAGGTAGAAGATATCCCGACGAAACCTAAACAAACCTAACACAACCAAACGTAACATAGTTCAACCCATCGTGCCACGACCACTATTGCTGGCGAAACAGTGTCAAGCGCAATACGTTTGACCACATTAGAGCAGAGAAGTCCACAGAACATCTGTGTTGTGCACAAAGGTCAATGCTATCGTATCCTAACCCATCCTAACCTACCGCAGACAAACGTAATCTGACCAAACCTAACGCGGCGCCACCCGTATTGCTGGCCTCCCCAGAGTCGAGCAGAGTATAGTAGAGCAAAGTAGAGTGCAGAAATCTACCGAATAACAGTCTTTGCCAAGGAAGTCTTTGCTATCCAAGCCTAACCCAAACAAACGTAACCTAACCGCACGTAACATAAGACGTCCTGACGTTCCAAGACAACAACCCCTGGCCTCCCCAGAGCCAAGCAAAGCGTATTAGAGCACAGCAGAGCGCAGAAATCCATCGAAAAGCGGTGTACAGCACAACAGTCGAAGCCATAATAACCGAACGTAACTCAACCTTGCCTAACCAAACGCAACCAAACATAACCAATCGTATCAAAACCACTATTGCGGGCGCCTTCGAGTCAAACATCGTATAGGAGAGCAATCTAGAGCGCAGAAACTCTCCGTGTAGCAGTCTATGGCACAATAGTCAAATTTGCCCTACACTATCTAAAACAAACGAAGGAGAACAAATGGCAGCCAAATCTAATCTAACGTGTCTAGACCACTGTAGATAGCCTCACCAGCGGCAGGCTGAACTCTACAAAGGAGAGTTAAGCGCAGGAGCCAATATAATGACAGTGTATAGCAGAAAAGTGGAGGATATCGTAACCTGACCCAAACTATCCTAACACAGCCAAACGTATCATATCTCGAGCTAAGGTGCCGGGACCACAATTGCTGGCCTCCACAAAGCCAAGCAGAACATATTGTAGCACAGAAGAGAGCATAAACCCACCTTGCCGCAGTGTATAGCACAAAAGTCATAGCTATCCTAGCCTAACCTAACCAAACGTAACATAGCCAAACGTAACCCAACCCAAACTGTCGGGCCACGACCACCATTGCTGGCCACCCCAGGGACGAACAGAGTGTAGTTGTGCTATTTAGTACGCCGAAATACACCGTATAGCAGTGTATAGCGCAAAAGGCGAAATTATGCTGTCCTAACATAACCAAACGTAGCATAACCAAGCACAACATAAACTAACCTAACGTGCCTACACCACTACTGCTGTCCTCCCCGGTGCCAAGTAGAATGTACTAGAGCACAACTGTGCGAAGAAGTCCAACGAATAGCAGTGTATAACACAGAAGTCATAGCTATCCCATCCTCACCTGACCAAACATAATATAACCGAACGTAACATAACTCAACCTAACGTAACGCGACCAGTATTGCTGGACTACCCACAGCCAAGCAGAATATATCATAGGAGAGTAGAGAGCAGAAATCCGCCGAAATGCAGTGTACAGCACAAAAGTCAGATCTATCCTGCCTTAACCAAACACAATTTACCATATCCAAACGTAACCTAACACAACCTAACGTGTCGAGACCTCTATTTCTGGCCTCCGCCGTGCCAGGCTATATATACTAGAGAAGCATTGCAGTGAATAGCGCAAAAGCCAATGATATCCAGGCCGAACCTAACATAGCCTAACCAGGCCAAACGTAACACAACATAACCTAACGTGCCGCAACCACGGCTACTGGCTTCCCCAGAGTCAAGCGGAATAAGATAGAGCAGAGTGGAGCACGGTAGTCAATAGAATATCTGCGCCGAGCACAAAAGTCAAAGATACAATAACCTAACCCAAGTTAACCAAACCCAGCCGAACGTAACATAACTGAACCTGATGCGCCGCGACCAGTTCCTCTGGTCCCCACAGAGTCAAGCAGATCACGTTCGAGGTGTGTAGAGAGCTGAAATCAATAGAATCGCAGTGTATAACACAAGAGTCGAAGCTATCCAAACATAACCTATGCTATCATAACATAGCAAAACGTATCCTATCTCTACCTAATGTGCCGAGACCACTATTGTTCCCATCCCCAGCGCCAAGCATAGAATATTAAAGCACAGTGAGCGCAGAAGTCCACCGAAGAGCAGTCCAGAGCACAAAAGTCGGATCCATCCTCTCCAAACCAACCCAAACCAAACGTAACGTGACCCAACCTAACGTGTCGAGACCACTATAGCCAAACGTAACGTACCTCCAACTAACGTCACACTACCAATATTGCTGGCCTCCCCGGAAACAAGAAGAACATGTTAGAAGAGAGCAGATAGCAGAAATCCACCGAAAAGCAGTGTACTGCTCAAAAGTCGGATCTTTCCTATCCTAACTTAGCCAAACGAAACATCCAAGGGCAACCTAACCCAACTTAACGTGCCGGGGCCACTACTACTGCCCTCCACAGGGTGGAGCAGAGTACAGCAGAGCACAGTAGAGCCCAGAAGTTCGTAGAACAGCAGTGCTGAGCACAAAAGTATGGGATGTTCTAACTTAACCCAACAATGCCTAAGGCAGCCGAAAGTAATCTAACATATGCTAACATGTCGCGACTACTATTTCTGTCCTCCCCAAACCTCAGCATGTTATGGTACAACAATATGGAGCGTAGAATTCCACCGAATATCAGCGAACGGAACAAGAGGCGACTATATCATATCATAACCGATCCAAACGTATTATTAACAAACGTAACTTGACTTAGCCTGACGTGCCGAAACCACTATCGCAGTCCTCCATAGAGACCAACAGAATATACTAGTGCACAGCGGAGCGCAGGGATACCCTGAATAGCAGTGTATAGGAAAAAAGTCAAATCTGTCCTGGACTACCACAACCAAGAATAGCATTACCCAACAAAACCTAGCCCCTCCTATCCGCCCTACAGAAGTACTACAGGCCTTCCCAGAGCCAAGCAGATTATAATACAGCCCAGTAGATCACAGGAATCCGCGGCGTTGCAATGCATAGCACAAAAGTCAAAGATATCCCATCCCAAACTGACCTTACATAACCAGACCAAACGTAACATAAGAGAACCTCACGTGCAGAAACCAATATTGCTGGCCTCCCCGGAGACAAGCAGAGAATACTAGACGGCACTGGAGCTCAGAAATACGCGTATTGCAGTGTATACCACAAAAGTCTAAACTATACTATCCTAACCTGACAAAGCGCAACCCACCCAAGCGTAGCCTAACACAGCCTAACATGCCGAGCCCACAATTACTGTCCACCAAAGTGCCGAGCAGAGCATATTAGAACAGATTAGAGCGCTGAAGTCCTCCGAATAGCAGTGTATAGCACAAAAGTCAAGGTAGACGCTCCTAACCTTGCCGAACGAAACATATCCAATCGTAGCCTGTCTAAACCTAACATGACGAGACCACTACTGCTGGCCTCCACAGAGACACGCAGAATGTACTGTACTACAGCAGAGAGCAGAAATCGGCCGCATTGCAGTGAATAGCACAAATGCCGTAGGTATCCTATACTTACCTGACCTAGCCCAATCAAACTAAGCGTAACATATCTCAATCTAACGTGAAAATGTCACCGTTGCTCGCATACAATCGTAACATAGCTCAACCAGACGTGCCACGGCCACCAATGCTCTCCCCCCAGAGGCGAGCAGAGTATAGTAGAGCAATGTAGGGCGGAGAAGTCCACCAAACAGCAGTGTTTAGCACAACAGTCAGAGAAATCCTAACAGAACCCTCCTAACCAAACGTAACGAAACGTAACCTAACTCAACATAAAGTGCCGAGGCCACTATTACTGGCAACCCCAGAGCAAAGCAGGAAATATTATAGCACAGTGGACAGCAAAAATCCACCGAATAGCAGTGTATAGCTCAAAAGTCTAATATACTCTAACCTGGCCTGACCAAACATGACATAGGCGAACGTAGCGTAACTCAACAAAACGTGCCGCGACCACTGCTGCGGGCTTCCCCGAAGCCAAGCATAATATAGTAGAGCACATTGGATCACAGGGATCGAACGCATAATGGCGTTATGGACGAAAGTCAGAGTTATCCTAAACGAAAGTAACCTAACCTAACCTAACCAAGCGTAACCTATCTCAAACTATCGTGTCACGACAACCACTGCCGCCTCCCCATAGTCGAGCGAGGTAGAGTGGAGCAATGTAGGCCGCGGATATGATACGAATAGCGGTGTGAAGCACGGGAGACGAAAATACCTTAACCTAACATGAGTTAACCTAACCTAACCAAACGTAGCATGGCTTAACGTAACCTGCTGCGGAAACTACTGCTGGCCTCCTCAGAGCGACGTAGAATATAGGAGAGCACTGTAGGTCACAAAAATACACGGAAAAGCAGTGTATATCACGAAGGACAGAGTAGGCTATCCTAACCTAGCCAAACGTAACATTCCCGAACGTAGTATAACTCAACTTAACATGGCAAGAACACTACAGGTGGCATCCCCGGAGCCAAGCAGAATGGAGTAGAGCATTGTAGATCACAGAAATCCACCGAAAAGCATTGCATAGCACGAAAAACGAAGCAGCCTGTCCGAAGCCAGCCAAACGTAACACTTTCAAACGTAATGTAACACAAACGAACGTGCCAAGGCCGCTACTACTGGCCACCACAGAGCAACGCCGAGCCCATTGGCGGACAGCAGATCGTAGAAATTCGCGGATAGCAGTATATAGCACAAAAGTCTGAACCATCCTGTCCTAACCTCACCAAACCTGACACACCCGAACGTAGCACAACTCAACCTAACGTACCGCGACCAATATTGTTGGCCTCCCCACAGTAGAGCAGTACGAGGGCGCAGAATTCCATGGAATCGCTGAGTATATTGTAAAAGTCATCTGTATCCAGACATAACCCAAGCTAACGTAACCTAAGCATACGTAGCCTACGTCAACGTAACGTGCGGCGGCCGCTGTTGCTGGCCTCCCCAGAGCCAAGCAAAAAACGTTAGAGAGCAGCAGAGCGCAGAAATCTACCACACTGTGGTGCAAAGCACAAACGTCAAACATGGTCTGTAATAACTTGTCCTATCCTAACCTAAACATTCGTAGCCTAAACCAAGATAACGCGCCGCGACTATTGCTGGCCTCCCCAGAACCAAGCAGAATACAGTAGAGCACAGTCGAGTGCAGAAATCCTCCGAACAGCAGTGTTTGCCACGAAAGTCAAAGATAACCTGACCGAGCTTGACCTAACCTAAACTAAACAAGCGTATCTTAACCCAACATGACGTGCCGCAACCACTCCTCCTGGCCTCCCCGGAGCAAAGCAGAATGAAGTAGAGCACAGTAGATCACAGAAATACACGGAATAGCAGTGTGTGGCTCGAAAGTCAAAGCTATCATAACCAAACATAACCTAACCTGACCTAATCCGGAGCAAAGCAGAATGAAGTAGAGCACAGTAGATCACAGAAATACACCGAATAGCAGTGTGTGGCTCGAAAGTCAAAGCTATCATAACCAAACATAACCTAACCTGACCTAACCAAACGTAACCTGACTGAAACTAACCTGCCGCGACCGCTATTGCTCGCCTCCACTGCGTCAATCAGGTCATGGTAGTGCAATGTAGAGCGCAGAAATCTTCCGAGTATCAGTGCATGTTACAAAAGTCTAAGATATCCAAGCATAACCTGGCCAAACCTCACCTAAGCAAACGTAGCATAGCTCAACCTAACGTGCCGATACCACTATTACTGGCCACCCCAGAGCCAAGCATAACATACAGGAGGGCAGTTGGGCGCAGAAATTCACGGAACAGCAGCGTAAGGCACAAGAGTCGAAGTATCGTATCCTAACCAAGCCAAATGTAACATATCCATACTTAACTCAATCTATCATGAGCAGGCCGCTATTGCTGACCTGCATAGAGACATGCGGAGTGTACTAGAACGGAGAAGTGCGAAGAAGTACACCGCATTGCAGTGAATAGCGAAAGGTCGAAGATATCCTGAAGTAAACAGACCTAACCTAACCTAACCAAACTTAGCATAACTCAAAATAACGTTTCGCGACCGCTACTGCAGGCATCATCTGTGACAAGCCGAACATAGCAGGGCACAGTAGATTTCAGGAATCCACAGAATAACAGTGTATAGCACGAAAGACAAAGCTATCCGAACCACACTGTGCATAACCTGACATAACCAAACATAACCTAGCGCAAGCTTAGTTGCCACGACCACGAATGCTCGAGTCCCCAGAATCGTGTTGAATATAGTAGAGTAATGTATAGCACAGAAATTCACAGAAACTTAGTGAAGAGCACGAAAGTCAAGGTCATGCTGACCAAACTTAACCTTATCTAATCTATGCAAACATAACCTAACTGAAACAAACGAGACACGACCACTTTTGCTCGCCTCGACAGAGCTGAGCGGAGTGTGGCAGAGCAATGGAAAGAGCTGGCTTCCTCCGAATAGCAGAGTACCGGACTAAGGTCAAAGAAATCCTCACCAAGCCTTCCGAACCTATCCCAACGAAACTTAACCTAACACAAACTAACGTGCCGCGACCATTATTGCTGGCCACCACAGTTCCAAGCAGATCATATTAGAGCACACTAGAGCGCTGTAGTCCACCGAAGAGCAGCGTATGGCACAAAAGTCAAGGAAATCCTGGCCATGCCTTCCTAACCTGCCCTAACGAAGCGTAACGTGTCTGTAAATACCGAGCCGAGACCACTATTAATTGCCACCCCAGAGCCAAGGGGATCATATTATACTACATTAGAGCACAGAAATCCACAGAATAGCTATGTATAGCACAAAAGTCAAAGTAGCCTATCCTAATCCAGCCAAACATGACAAACCCAAACGTAGTCTAACTGAACGTAACATTACGAGACCGCTATTGCTGGCCTCGTCTGGGACAAGCAGTTCGCAGAAGAGCGCAGTAGATCATAGAAATCCACCGAATAGCAGTGTATAGCACGAAAGACGGAGCTATCTTAATCAAACATACCCTAACCAAACCTATCCTATCCCTACCGAACGTAACATAACTCAACCTAACTATCCACGGCCGCTATTGCTCGCCTCCCCATAGTCGGGCAGAGTATAGTAGAGCAATGTTGAGCGCAGTAATCCACCAAATAGCAGTGTATAGCACCAATATCAAGGAAATCCTGACCGAACGTTCCTTACCTAACATAAAGGCACTTAACCTAAATCAACCTAACGTGCCGAGAGCACTACTACTGGCCACACAAGAGCCAATCAGAGCATCTTAGAGCACACTGGAGCGCAGAGATCCGCGGAGCAGCAGCTTATAACACAAAAGACAAAGTAGCATATCCTTACCTGGACAAACGTAACATATCCAAACGTAACCTAACTCAACCTAACACGACGAGACCAGAGTTGCTGGCCGCCACAAAGAAAAGCAGATTGAACTAGAGCACAGTAGTGCGCAGTAACCCGCCTCATTGCAGTGAATTGCGCTGAAGTCGAATATGGCATAACCAAACCTCACCTAATCTAACCTAACCAATCGTAGCGTATCTCAAAATAAAATTCAGCGACAAGAGTTCCTGTCCTACCCATAGCCAAGCAGAATGCTGTAGAGCACAGTAGATCACACAAAAACACCGAATAGAAGTGTACAGCACGGAAGTCAATTCAAACCTGACAATACCGAACCGAACCTAGCCTAACCCAACCAAACGTGACCTGACAAAACCTAAGGTGCCACGGCCGCTATTGCTCGCATCTCCAGAGTCAAGCAGGGTATAGTTCAGCAACGCTGCGCTCAGAAATACAACGAACAGTAGTGTACGTTGCAGAAGTCGAGGATATACGAACCAAACCTGACCTAACATAACCTAACCGAACGTAGCATAACTGAATATAACGTGCCGCAACAACCTCTGCAGGCATCCCCAGAGGCAAGCAGCATACCGCAGAGCACAGTGGATCACAGAATTCCGCCGAATACCAATGTACGGCACGAAAGTCATAACTATGCTATTCAACCTTAGCCCAGCCTAACCTAACCAAGCAAAACCGAATTGACAGTAACGTGCCCCGACCACTGTTGCTGGCATCGCCAGAGTTGGCCAGGGTATAGTAGAACAATGTAGAGCGCTGGAATCCACCGCATTGCAGTGTACCCCTCAAAAGTCACACGTTCCATGACCTAACTTGACCTAACCTAACCTTTCCAAACGTAGTCTAACCAAACGTAACGTGACTAGATCCATATTGCTGGCCTGCCCAGCGACAAACAGAGCATACAAGAGCGCAATGGGGCGCAGACGTGCGCCGAATAGCAGTTTATAGCACGATAGTCAATGTAGAATATCCTAACCTAGCCACACGTAACAAATCGAAACGGATACCGAACCAACCTAACACGATGGGACCGTTGTTGCCTGCCTCCGTAGAGACAAGCAGAATGTACTAGAGCACAGTAGAGCACAGGGATCCACCGCATTGCAGTGAAAAGCTAAATGGCCGTAGATTTCCTAACACAACATGACCTAATCCAACCTAACCAAACGCAGCATAACCCAACATGACGTGCCACAACTACTGCTCTTGGCCTCCCCGGAGAAAAGTAGATTGTAGTAGAGCACAGTAGATCACAGAAATCCACAGAGCAGCAGTCCGAAGCGCAAAAGTCTGTGTAGCATATCCTAACATAGCCATACGTGACATGCACGAACGCAACATAATTCAACCTAACTTGACGAGACGGTCATTGCGCGCCTCCGCAGGGACAAGAAGGATGCGACAGAGCACAGTACAGCGCCGAAATGCACCGCATTGCAGTGAATAGCACAAAAGACCTAGACATCCTAGCATAACCTGACCTAACCTAGCCTAACCAAACGTAGCATAACTCAATATAACTTGCAGGGACCACCGCTCCTGGCCTCCGCATAGCCAATCAGAATGTAGTAGAGCACAGTATATCACAGGAATACGCCGAATAACAGTGTGTAGCACGAAAGACAAAGCTATCCCAACCAAACGTAGCCAAACCTAACGTAACCGGACATAACTTAACACAAAGTAACGTGCCACGACCACTATTGCTGGCCTCCCCAGAGGCGGGCAGATTACAGTAGCGAATGTAGAGCGCAGAAATCCACGGAATAGCAATGTATGGCACCAAAGTCAAAGAAATCCTAACCATGCCTTCCTAATCAATCCTAACGAAGCGTAACATATCTGAAACTAACGTGTCGTTATCACTATTACTGGCCACCCCAGAGCCAAGCAGGGAATAATAGAACCCAGTAGAGAGCAAAAGCCGCAGCATAGCAGAGTATATCGCAGACGTCTAAACTATCCTCTCCGAACCTCACCAAACGCAATACAACCAAGCGCATCCTAACTGAACCTACCGTGACGAGACCAATATTTCATCCCCCCACAGATGCCAGCAGAATGTACTAGAGCACAGTAGTGCGCAGAAATCCACCTCGTTGCTGTGAATAGTATAAAAGCCGCAGATACCCTATCGTAACCTGACCTAACTTAACCAAACCTATCTTAGCATTTCTCAACATAACGCAACGACCACTGCTACTGGTCTCCACATGACCAGCAGAATATAGTAGAGCAAAGTAGATCCCAGAAACACACCGAATAACAGTATATAGCACGAAAGCCATAGCTACCGTTGCAATACCTAACCTAACCTAAACAAACCGAACGTAACCTAACTACACCTAACGTGCAGCGACTGCTATTGCTCGTCTCCCCAGAGTCGTGCAGAGTATAGTAGAGTAATGTAGAGCGCAGAAGCCCACCGAATAGCGGTGAAAAGCACGGAAGTCAAAGTAGCCTGGCCTTGCCTAGCCAAACTTAACTTACCCAAACGTAACCTAACCCATCCTAACATGACGAGACCATTATTGCTGAGCTACACAGGGACAGGTAAAGCGCACTAGAGAACACTGGTTCGCAGAAGCCCTCTGCATCGCAGTTAATAGCACAAAAGTCGAAGGTATCCTAACATAGCATGACCTAACCTAACCAAACCAAACGTAGCGTGACTCACACTAACCGTGCCGCGACCACTGCTGCCGGACTCCCCAGAGCCAACACAATACAGTACAGCAATGTAGATCACAGGAAACCGCCAGATAATTGTGTACAGCACGGAAGTCGTAGCCATCCTGGCCAGACATAAACTAACATAACCTTACCTAACGTAGCCTAACTCAACACAACGTGTTGCGACCACTGCTGCTGGCGTGCACAGGGCGACCTGGAATATAGTAGAGCACAGTAGATCACAGAAATACAGCGAATATCACTGTATAGTACGAAACTCAGTGCCATCCTAACCGAGCTTAACCCAACCTAACCTAACAAAGCGTAACCTAACTCAAACTAACGTCCTGCGACCGCTATTGCCCTCCTCTCCGGATTCGAGCAGAGTATATTTGAGCACCGTATGTCTCAGAAAACCAACGAATAGAAGTGTATGTTGGAGAAGTCGAGAATATGCGAACCTAACCTGACCTAACCCAACCTAACCATACGTGGCATAACTGAACGTAACGTGAGGCGGCACCGCTACTGCAGACAACCCCGGAGGCAAGCAGAATAAAATAGAGCACAGTAGATCACATAAATCCGCCGTAGAATAATGTATAACGCGAAAGTCAAATCTATGCTATGCACTCTTAGCGCATCCTAACCTAATTGAATATAACTTGCCCCGACCACTGTTGCTGGCCTCCACAGACCCGGGCAGGGTATAGCAGAACAATGTAGAGCGCAGAAATCCACAGCATTGCAGTGTATAGCACATAGTCGAAGATACACTGACCTAACTTGGCCTAACCTAACCTACACAAACGTAGTGTAACCAAACATAACGTGACTAGACCAATATTGCTGGCATACCCAGTGACAAGCAGAGCATAGAAGAGCGAACTAGAGCGCAGACATGCACCGAATAGCAGTGTACAGCACAATAGTCAATGTAGACAATTGTAACCTAGCCAAACGAAACACATCCAAACGGAGCCCATACCAACCAAACACGACGAGACCGTTATTCCTGGCCTCCGCAGGGCCAAGCAGAATGTACAAGAGCACAGAGGATCGCAGAAATCCACCGCATTGCAGTGTATAGTACAAAAGTCAGACATACCTGACATAACTTGACCCTACCTTACCATTCCAAATGTAGTCTATGTAAACATAACTCGACGAGACCGACATTGCTAGCCTCCGCAGATCCTGGTAGACCAAATTAGAGCACACTAGAGCGCAGAAATCCACCGAAGAGCAGTGAAAAGCGCAGAGGTCTATGTAGCCTACCCTCACCTAGCCAAACGTAACCCATCCATACGAAGTATAACCCATCCTAACATGGCCATACCGCTATTGCTGGCCTTCACGGAGACAAGCGCAATGCAATAGACCACAGTAGAGCGCAGACACCACCGCATTGCGTTGAAGAGCAATGAGGCCGTTGATATGCTCTCCGAACCAGGCATAACCCAACCTAACCGAAGGCAGTATAACTGAACATAACGTGACGCGGCTACTGCTGCATGCATCTACAGAGCCAAGCAGGATACTGTGGGGCGCAGCAGACCACAGAAATCCAACGAAAACAGTTTATATCGCGTAAGTCAAAGCTATAGTAACCAAACTTAGCACGACCTGGCATGACCAAACATAGCCGAACGCAAAATAACGTGCTCCGACCACTATTGCTCGCCTCTCCACAGTCCAATTCTGTATATTAGAGCAGTGTAGAGCGCAAGAATCCGCCGGATAGCAGGGTAAAGCGCAGAAGTCAACGAAACACTAACCAAGCCTTTCTAAACGACCCTAACGAAACGTAACGTAATTTAACGAATTACTGGCGACTCCAGAGCCAAGCAGAACATGTTGGGAGGCAGTAGGGCGCATAAATCCACCGAATGGCTGTGACTGGCACGAAAGTCTAAGCTGTTCTGTCTTAACATACCCAAACTTGTCACATGCAAACGTAGCCTAACCAAATCTAACGCGCCGAGTCCACTATTGCTGGACCCGCCAGGGATAAGCAGAATATACTGGAGCACAGCAAAGCGCAGAAGCTACGGCATTGCCGTGAATAGCACGAAAGCCGTAGATACCACAGCATAAACTGACCGAACCTAACCAAACCAAACATAACCTAACACACCCCGACGTGCCAAGACCACTATCGCTGGCCTGCCAGGAGCGAAGCTGAAGATACTATAGCACAATAGAGTGGAGAATTCTGCGGATGGAAGGGTATAGAACAAAGGACTGTGCTATCATATCCTAACCTCACCAAACATAGCATACCCATTCGTAGCATAGCTGAAACATATGTGCCGAGACCACTATTGCTGGCCACTCCAGAGCCAAGCATAATACACTGGAGCACAGCAGAGGGCAGAAATCCAAATCATTGCAGTGTGTAGCACAAAGGTCGAACATACCCTGACATAACTACGCCTATCCTAACCTATCCAAACGTACTCTAACTCAACATAACGTGACGAGACCAACAATGCTGGCCTCCAGGGGCCAAGCAGAGCATATTAGGGCACAGTATAGCGCAGAAATCCAACGAACAGCACTGAATAGCACAAAAGTCGGAATTGCCTGTCCAAACCTAGCCAAACGTAACATATCCAATAGTAACATGAGTGAGCCTTACAAAAAGAGACCATTATTCCAGGCCTCCACAGTGACGTGCAGAATGTACTGGAGGGCAGCAGAGCGCAGGAATCCACCTCATTGCAGTGAATAACACAGAAGCAGTAGATACCAAAGCATAACCTGACACAACCTAACATGACCAAACGTACCGTAGCTCAACACAACGTCCAACGGCAACTGCTCCTGGCACCCATAGCCAAGCGGAATGTAGTAGAGCACAGCATATAACAGAAATACACCGAATAAGTGTATGTAACACCAAAGTCGATGCTATCCTTAACAAACTTAACTTAACCTAACATAGCAAGGCGTAATCTAGCTCAAACTAACGTGCCGCGACCGCCATTGCCCGCCTCTCCAGAGTCGAGCAGAGTGTACTTGAGCAATGTAGGGCTCAGGAACCCACCAAATAGCAGTGTATGTTACAAAAGTCGAGGATAACCTAACCACACCAGACCTTACCTAACCTAAACGAACGAAGCATAACTGAACATAACGTGACGCGGCCACTGCTGCAGGCATCCCCAGAGCGAAGCATAATACCGTAGAGCACAGATGATCACAGGAATGCAGCGTATAAGTTTGTACAACACGAAAGTCAAAGCTACAGTAACCAAACTTAGTGCAACCTAACCTGACCAAACATTATCCAATTGAAGATAACGGGCCCCGACGGCTATTGCTCGCCTCCACAGAGTCGAGCTGAGTATAGTAGCGTAATATAGATCAACGAAATCCAACGAACAGCTGTGTAAAGCGAAAAAGCCAAAGTAATACTAACCAAGCCTTAATAACCTACCCTAACGTATCGTAACGTAACTCGACCAAACGCGGCGCGACCACTATTACTGGCCGCGCTACAGACAAGCAGAACATATTAGAGCGCAGTAGGGCGCCGAAATCCACCGAATAGCACTGAATGGCACAAAAGAATAAGCTGTTCTGTCCTAGCATAACGAAACTTGTCATACGCAAACGTAGCCTAACCAAACCTGACGCGCCGAGACCACTATTGCTGGCCTTCCCAGAGCGAAACTGGAAATATTAGAGCTCTGCAGTGCGCAGAAGTCCACCTAATAGCAGGCTATAGCACCAAAGTCAGAACTATCCTCTCCAAACATAGCCAATAGTAACATAACCAAACGTAACCTAACACAAACTAACGTGCCGCAACCACTATTCCTGTCCTCCCCCGGGCAAAGTGGAACACATTAGTTTAGAGTAGAATGCAGAAATCCACGAAATCGCAGCTTATAACGGAAAAGGCATAGCTACACGAACCTAACCATACAAACTCAACATAACAAAGGGCAGCATAGCACAACCTAACGTGCCGAGATGGTTATTGCTGCCGTCCCCGGCGCCAAGCAGGACCTGCTATAGCACAGTAAAGCGCAGAAATCCATTGAATAGCAGTGTACTACTCAAAGGTTAAAGCTATCGTGACCAAACCTTGCCTTGCCCAACATGATCGAACGCAACCTGACTCATCATAACGTGCCGGGACCACTATTGCTAGTCCCCCAGGAACAAACTCAAAACATTAGGGTACTGTAGGCCGCAGTGTACAGCACAAAAGATAAAATTATCCTGCCCAAACTTATCCTAAACCAGCCTAACTGAACGTAGCGTGACCCAACATAGCGTGCCCATACCGCTATTACTGGCCTTCCCAGAGCCAAGTTGAAAATATTAAAACGCTGTAGGGGCCAGAAATCCACCTAATCGCAGACTATCGCACTAAAGTCAAAACTATCCGCACGTAACCTAAACAACATTTACATAGACGGACGTAACCTAACTCAACCTAACGTGCCGCAACCACTATTGCTGGGCTCCGCGGAGACAGGCGGAACACGCTAGTGTAGAGTAGATGGCAGAAAACCATATAATCGCCGTGTACATGAGGAAAGTCATAGCTACCCGAACCAAACCCAAACCAACGGATCATAGCAAAGCACAGCCTAGCTCAACCTAGCGTGCCGAAAACCATATTGCTTCCCTCCCCAGAGCCAAGCAGGATACACTAGAGCACAGTGGAGCGCACAAATACTCCGTGTGTCAGTGTGCAGCGCAAAAGTCAAAGTTATCCTAACCAAACTTATCGTAACCCAACCTTACCGGTCGTAAGCTAACGAAACATAACAAGCCGAGACCACACATTCTATCCTTGCCAGAACTAAGCTGGAATTATTGCAGCACTGTAGGGCGCAGAAATCCACCAAGTAGCAGACTATAGCACTAAAGTCAAAGTTATCCCCTTCAAGCCCAACAAATCGTAACATAGCGGAACGTAACCGAACTCAACCTGACGCGCCTCGACCACTGCTACGGGCCTCCCAGATTCAAGCAGAACACATTAGTGTAGAGTTGATCGTCGAAATCCATAGAATGGCAGCGTATATCAGAAGAGTCAATGCCAGCCAAGCCTATCCAAACCAACAAAGCATATCCCAACATAGCATAACACAACCCAACGTGCCGAGGCCTCTATTACTGTTCACCCAGGAACCAAGCAGGACATAGTAGAGCACAGTAGTGCGCAGAAATCCACCGAATAGCAGTGTATAGCACAAAATGTTAAGCTATCCTAACCAAACTCAACCTAATTGGCCTCGACCACCATTGCTGGCCTCTGCAGAGTCAAGTGGAACACGATAGTGAAGAGCAGAACGAAGAGATCCATTTAGTCGCTGTGTACATCAGAAGAGTCAAAGCTACCCAAGCCTATCCCAAACCAACACGATATAACCAAACATAGCATAACTCAACCTAACGTGCCGAGACCGCTATTGCTGCCGTCCCCAGAGCCAAGCCGGAAGTACTACAGCACAGCGGAGTGCAGTGGTGCACCGAATAGCAGCGTTCCGCAAAAAAGTTAAAGCTATCCTAACCAAACATGGCCTAAGCCAACCTAACCGTACGTAGCCTGACTCAACATAACGTGCCGAGACCATTATTGCAGCCCATCCGAGATCGAAGCTGAAAACATTGAAGCACCGTAGGGAGAAGGAATCCGCCTAATAGCAGACTATAGCCCTAAAGTCAAAGCCATCCTCTCCTAACGTAATCAACCGTAGCGTAACCAAACATTATGCAACTCAAATTAACGTGCACGACCACAATTGCTGGCCTCCCGAGGGTATAGCGAAACACGTTAGTGGAGAGTAGAACTCAGAAATCCATATAATCGATGTGTTTATCAGAAAAGTCGAAGCAACCCTAGCCTAACCCAAACCAACTGAACATAACCACAAATAGCCTTACTGAAACTAACGTGCCGAGACATCTGTTGCTGCCCCCCCCCCTCCAGTGGCAAGCAGGAAATACTATAGCACATTAGTGTCCAGAAGTCCACCGCATAGCAGACCATAACACTAAAGTGAAAGCCATCCTCTCCTAATCACACTAACCGTAACGTAACCAAACGTAACCCAACTCAACCTAACATCCCTTGACCACTATTGCTGGCCTCCGCAGAGTCAAGCGGAACAGGGTAGTGGAGAGTAGAACGCATAGATCCATTTTTCGCTGTGTACATCAGAAAAGTCAAAGCCACCCAAGCTTAACTCAGACCAACAGGACATATCGAAACATACCATAACTCAACCTAACGTGCCGAGACCGCCATAGCTGCTCTCCCCAGAGTCAAGCAGGACAGACTAGAGCACAGTATAGGGCAGAAATCCACCAAAAAGCAGCGTAAGCACAAAAGATAAAGATATCCTAACTAAACATGGCCAAACCAACCTAACCGAACGTAGCCGAACCCATCATAACGAGCCGAGACCACACCTGTTGGACCTGCCAGAGCCAAGCTGAAAATATTAGAGTACTGTAGGGCGCAGAAATCCCCCTAATTGCAGACTATAGCACTTATGGCATGCCTATCCTCTCCTAACCTAGGGAATCGTAACGTAACCAACCGTATCTTAGCTTACGCCAACATGCCGCGAACACTGTTTCTTTCCACCGCAATGCCAACCAGGACATACTAGAGCGCAGTAGGGCACAGATATCCACCGAACAGAAGTGTAAGCACAAAAGTTAAAGGCATCTTGACCAAACATGGCCTAGACCAACCTAACCGGTAGTTGCCTGACTCACCATAACGTGCCGGTACCACCCTGGATGGCCTTGCCAGAGCCAAGCAGAAAATGCCACAGAACTGAAAGGCGCAAAAAGCTACCTAACAGCAGATTATAGCACTAAAGTCACAGCCTCCCTCTCCTAACCTAACCAACCGTAACATCAGCAAACGTAAGCCGACTAAACCTAACGCGCCGCGACCACTATTTCTGTAATCCCGAGGGCCGAGCAGGACTTATCAGAGCACAGTAGAGCGCAGAAATCAACCGAATAGCAGCGTACAGCACAAAAATTGAAGCTATCCTGACCAAACACTGCCTAGCCCTAGCTAACCGAACGTAGCATGACCCTACATAACGCGCCGAGATCACTATTGCTGGCCTTCCCATAGTCAAGTTGAAAACACTAAAGCACTGTAGGGAGCACAAGCTCACCGAATTGCAGCGTATAACGCAAAAGTCAAAGCCATGCTATCCGAACGGCACATAACCTGACCTAACACAACGTAACCCAGCACAGCCTAACGTGCCCGTACTACTATTGCAGTCCTACCCAGAACAAAGGAGAACATATTAGAGCACAGTAGAGCGCAGAATTCGACCGGATAGCGGTGTATAGGTCACGAGTCAAAGATGTACTGTCCTAACATAACAAAGCATAACTAACGGAATGCAACATAACACAGGCATGCGTGACACGACAACGATTGCAAGCCTCGACAGAGAAAAGCGGTTGATAGTAGAGCAACGCAGTGCGCAGGAGTCGACAGAATAGTGGTGTACATCGCAAATGTCGAAGCCATTCACACAAAGCCTAACCTAACCGGACCTAACAGAACGTAACTTAACAAAAGACAACGTGACTATGCCACAATTGCAGATCTACCCAGAGCAAAGCAGAACACATTAGAGCAGAATAGAGGGCGGAAATCCAACGGATAGCCGTGTATAGCACAAAAGAATAAGCTAACCTATCCTAACCTAACCAAACGCGACATAGCGGAACGCAACATATCACAGCCTAACTAGCCGAGAGCACTACAGCTGACCTCTCCATAGCCATGCAGAGCATATTGTAGCATAGTAGAGCGCAGAAAACCCTGGTATAGCAGTGTATAGCACAAAAGAGAAACCATCCTATCCAAATCTGACCAAGCGCAACGTAATCATGCGCACCCTCACATAACCTAACGTGCCAAGACCACTGTTGCTGGCCTCCCCAGATCCAAGAAGAACGTATTAGAAGAGAGCAGAGCGCAGAAGATCATAGAAACGCAGTGCATAACACAATAGCCGAAGCTACCCTGTCCTAACATAGCCAAACTTAACATAGCCGAACGTTGCTTAACTCTAACAAACACACCGAGGCCACTGGGGCTGCATTTTCAGAACCAAGCAGATTATACTAGTGCACAGTAGAGAGCAGTAGTCCAACCCATTGCAGTGTTTGGAACAAGAGTAAAAGATGTAATAACATACCCTCTCCTAACCTAACATAACCCAACGCAGCTTAGCTCAACCAAACCTGCCGAGACCACTACTGATGGCCTCCCGGCGCAAGCAGAGCACATCAGAACACAGTAGGGCGCAGAAGTCCACCGAATAGCAGTGTGTAGCACAAAAGTCAAAACAACCCTGTCCAAACACAACCAAGCACAGCATAAGCAGACGTAACGTAACCCAAGGTTAAGAGCCACGACCGCTATTGCTGTACTCACGAGAGCAAAGCGGAGTATAGGAGAGCAGCGGGTAACGCTGAAATCATCCGAAAAGCAGTCTATAGTACAGAAGTCAAAGCTATCATAACCAAACCTGGCAAATCTGACCAAACCAAGGGTATTACAACTCGATTCAACGTGCCGCGAGCACTATTCCTGGTGTCCACAGAGGCAAGAAGATTGTGATAGCGCACAGAAGAGCGCAAAGGTCCATAGAACAGCAGTGTGCAGCACAAAGGTCAAAGCTACAATAACCTAGCACAACGAAATCTAACATAACAGAACGTAATTTAACTCAACCTATCGTGCCTAGACCACTATTGCTGACTTCACCAGAGCAAAACAGAACATACTAGAACACAGTAGAGCAAAGACGTCTGCCGCACTGAAGTGTAAAGCAGAAAAGTAAAAGATTTCCTAACCTAACCCGTTGGAAACAAACATAGCCGAGCGTAACGAATCCCAACCTAGCGTGTCTATCCCACCATTGCTGGCCTCCCCATCGCCAAGCAGGACAGATTAGAGCAGTGTAGAGGGCAGTGGTCCGTAAGACGGCAGTATATAGCACGAATGTAAAAGATGTCCAAACCTAACACAAACAAACCAAGCCTAACCGAACGTAACATGACACAACCTAACGGGCAGGGGCCACTATTTCTCCAACTCCCATAGCAAAGAAGTGAATATCATATAGCAGTAGAGCGCAGAAATCCAGCTAATAGAAGTGTACAGCACAAAAGTCAAAAATATCCTACCCTAATATAACCAAACATAACATAACCATCCGTATCCTAACATGATCTAACGTGCATAGACCAATATTAATGGGCTCCCAGGGGCAAATCAGGACGTATTAGATCACGGTAGAGCGCGGAAGTACACCGAATAGCAGTGCATAGCACTAAAGTGAAAGCCATCGTTTCCTAGCCTAACAAATCGTAACATAATTGACGTAACATAAAACAAAATAAAGTGACGAGACCAATATTGCTGGAAACCACTGATTCGGGCAGAACACAGTAGAGCACAGTAGAGCGCAGAAATCCATCTAATAACAGTTTGTAACACGAAAGTCACGGCTATACATACCTAACGCAGCGGATCCTGGCCTTACCGTATGTATTCTAACACAATCTAACGTACCGCGACAACACTTGCTGGCCTCCAGGGTGTCGAGCAGAGCGTGGTACATCGTTGCAGAGCGCAGCAATAAACCGAAGACCGTTGTATAGCAAAAAAGAATAAGCTATCCTATCCTAACCACACCAAACGAAACATAACCAAACGCAACCTGCCTCAGCCTAACGTGTCGAAACCACAAGTGCTGCCCCCGCCAGAGCCGAACAGAATATTATAGACCAATGTAGGGCGTAGAAATCAACCGAGCATTGGTGTAAAGCACAAATGTCAAAACTATACCATCCTATCTATCCAATCGTAACATTAGCAAACGCAGCCTAACACATCCTATCGCGCCACCACCGCTATTGCTGGCTCCCCAGAGCCAAGCAGAACATACCAGAGCACAGTGGAGCGCAGAAATCCACCGAACAGCAGATTACGACAACGAAAGCCAAAAGTCGGAAATATCCTGACTTAACCAGATCTAACCTAACCTAACCGATCGTAGAATAACTAAGCCCAACGTGGCGCGAACTCTACTGCTGGCTTCTCCAGGGACAAGCAGAATAAGGCAGAGCACAGTAGAGCACAGAAGTCCATACAATATCAGTGTTGAGCGCATACGTCAAAGCTATCCATATAAAACCAAAGCTAGCGTAATCTAACCAAACGTACCACATTTCGTCAAAGATATCTCAACCTAACCGAAGCAAGCCTAACCTAAGTAAACGTAACGTAACAAAACCTAACGTGCCTAGACCACTATTGCTGGCCTCCACAGAGACAAGCAGAACAAACTACAGCACAGTAGGGTGAAGAAATCCACCGAACAGCAGTGTATAGCACAAAAGCCAACGGCATCCCAACCAGAACCAGCCCAACCTTTCCTAACCAAACATAACCTAACTCATCCTATCGAGCCACGGCCGCCATTGGTAGCCTTCCCATGGAGTGTAGAGTATAGAGGAGCAATGTAGTGCGCAGGAATCCACTGAACAGCAGTGCACAGCACAAGGATCAAAGCTATCCGCTCAAACCCTAATCAAACTTAACATAACAATACGCAACGTAACTCAGATTAACGTGCCGAGACAACTACAACTGGCCTCCGTGTAGCCAACCAGAATATACTAGAGCTTCGTGGAGAGCTGATACGCACAGAATGGCCGTGTATAGCACAAAAGTCAAAGCTACACTGTCCTAGCCAGGCCAAATTTAACATTACGGAACGTAGTCTAACAGAGCCTATGGTGCCACGACCATTAAATCTGACCTCCCCAGATTCGGGCAGGGCATAGAAGAGCACAGTAGAGCGCAGGATTCCACCGAATAGCAGTGTATATCACGAAACACACAGATACCCAAACATAACCCAGAATAACATAACACAACATTGCGTAGGTTAATGCTGCCTAGCGTGCCGCGACCACTATTCCTGACGTTCCCAGGGACAAACAGGCTGTGGAAGCGCTCAGTACAGCGCTGATGTCCATTGAATCGCTGTGTATAGCAGAAAAATCAAAGCTATCCTGACCTTACCCATGATAACATAGACTAACGAAACGTATCCCAATTCAGCATAACAGACCGCGGACACTATTTCTGGCCTCCCCTGAGCAAAGCAGAGCATATTACAGCACAGGAGACCGGAGAAATCCACCGAAAAATATTACGTAACACAGAAGTCACATGTACCCAATCCTAACCTAACCAATAGTAACACATTCAAACGCAACCTCTAACAAACGGGCCGCCACCACTATTGCTGGACTCCACAGAGCCAAGCAGAACATATTAGAGGATAGCAGGTCGCAGAAGTCCACAGGACAGCAGTGTAGAGCAGAAAAGTCAAAGACATTCAAGCCAAACCCAAACTGACGTTATCTACCCTAACGCAGCCAAGCTCAATGTAACGAGCCGCGACCACGATTGCTGGCCTCCCTAGGGTCTAGCAGGTTAGAGTAGAGCTCAATGGAAGGCATGAATCCACTGAATAACTGTGTATAGCGCGAAAGTCATAGGTACACGTACCAAACATAGCATACGCTAACCTAACCAAACGTAACCTAACCAATCCTTTCGTGCCACGGCCTACACAGAGTAGGGCAGACTATAGAAGATCCCTGTAGAGCGCAGGATTCCACCGAACAGCAGTGTGTAGCGTAAAAGTCAAAGTTACCCTATCCCGACCAAACCAAACGTTGCATAACCGAGCGCAACATAATCCATCCTTACGTGCCTAGTCCACTATTGCTGGCCTCCCCAGTGCCAAGCACAGCATACCAGAGCACAGTAGCGCACAGAAATCCACCGAATAGCATTGTATACCACGTAAGTCAAAGCTATGCGGACATGACCCAATCAAATATAGCCTAACCCAACATAGCCTAACCAGACCTGACGTGCCGAGACCAGTAAGGCTGGCCTCCTCAGTGTCATGGGGAGCATATTAGACGAGAGTAGAGCGTAGCAGTCAATGGAATCGCGGTGTACAGCAGAAAAGTCGAAACTATCCAATCCTAACCAATGCTAACATAACACAATTAAACGTACCGTACATCTAACTAGTGTGCCGAGGACACTAGTACCGGCCTCCCCAAAGTAGAGCAGAGTATAGTAGAGCAATGTAGAGCGTAGGAATCCAACGAATAGCCGTGTATAGCACACACGTCGGAGCTACCCTGTCCTAACGTATCCAAACGTAACAAACCAAATGTAACCTAACTTGACCTATCGTCCCGAGAACACTATTACTGGAGTCCGCAGAGGCCAGCAGAATACACTGAAGTAGAGTAGATCGCAGAATGCCACCAAATATCTGGGAATAGCACAAATATCAAAGGTACACTTACCTAACCAGACCAAACCATACATAACCGAACGTAGACTAAATAAGCCTAATGAACCGAGAGCACTACCGCTGGAATCCTCATAGCCAAGCGGAGCGAATTAGTGCACAGTAGAACGCAGAAATCCACCGAAAATCAGTCTATACCAAGAAAGTCAAGGCTATCCGTGCCTAACCCATACAAATGTAACGTAACCATACGTAATATAGCTAACCCTAACGTGCCGAGAACACTATTGCTGGCTTCCCCTGAAGTCCACCGAATAGCTGTATATAGCACGAAAGTCAATGTTATCCTCTCCAAACCAGACCAAACGGAACATAACCAGTAATAGCCTTGATCAAGCTATCGTGCCAGGACCGCTATTACTGGCCTCACAGAGTCGAGTAGGGTATAGTAGAGCACAGCAGAGTGCAGAAATCTACCGAATAACAATTTATGCCAAGAAAGTCAAAGCTATCCTAACATGACCCGAACAAACATAACCAAACGAAGCGTTGCACAGCTCAGCCTAACGTGCCGAGGCCACCATTGCTGGCCATCATGGTGTCGAGCGGAGTATGCGAAAGCAACGTGGGCCGCAGAAACCAACTGAATAGCAGTGTGTAGTACTTAAGTCAAACCTATCCTGCCCTAACCTGTCCAAGCGTAGTATAACCAAACGCAACCTAACCTAACCTAACGTATAGACCGCTACTGCTCGCCTCCTGAGAGCCAAGCAGGGCCCATCAGTGTAGAGCAGGAGGCAGAAGTCCATAGAATCGCAGCGTATATCAGATAAGTCAAAGCAACGCGAACCTAAAGCAAAACCAGCAGAACATGACCATGTATAGCATAACTCAAGCTTACGTGCCGAGACGGCTATTTTTCCCTCATCAGAGCAAAGCACGTCATACTGGAGCACAATAGAACACAGAATTCCAACGAATAGCAGTGTACAGCACAAGAGTTAAGGCTATACAGACTAAACTTAGCCTGACCCAACCTAACCGAACGTAGCATGACTCGTCATAGCGTGCCGAGACCACTATTGCTGGCCTTGCCGGGGCCAAGCTCAAATTAATAGAGCACTGTAGGATGTAAAAGCTCACCTTGAAGCAGACTATAGTACTAAAGGCATAGCTATTCTCTGCTAAAATAGAGTATCGTAACGCAACAAAACGTATCCTAACTTAGCCAGACGTGACGCGACCATTATTACTGGCCTCCATTCAGACAAGAAGGACGTACTAGGGCGCAGTAGAGCGCATGAATCCTCCGACTAGCAGTGGACAGCACAAAAGTTAAAGCTATCCTAACAAAATTCATCCTGACCCAACACAATCGAACCGAACATGTCACAATGTAACGTGCAGATGGCCTTCCCAGAGCCAAGCTCAAGGCATTATAGCACTGTAGGGACCAAAAATCCTCACAATAGCAGTGTACTGCACAAGACTTGGAACTATCCTGCACAAACTTCACCCAACCCGGCCTAACTGAAGGTAACCTGACACACCATAACGAGCCGAGTCCACTATTCCTAGCTATGCTAGAGTCCAGGTGAACATATTAGAGCACTGTAGGACGCAGAAACTTACCTAGTAGCAGACTATAGCACAATAGTCAAAGTTATGCTCTCGCAACACAGCCAACCGTAAGAGAACCAAACGCAGCGGGACTAAACAAAACGCGCCAGGACCACTATTTCTGGCTTTCCCAGAGCCAAGCAGAAAATATTAAAGCACTATAGGACGTAGAAGCTCAACTAGTAGCAGAATATAACACTAAATTCAAAGCAATACTCTCGTAACATAACCAACCGTAACATAACAAAACGTAACATGACTAAACATAATGCGCCGAGGACACTATTTCTCGCTGTACCAGAGCCACGCAGAAAATATTAAAGCACTCTAGGGAGCAGAAATCCTGCTAGTGGCGGACTATAACACTAAAGTCAAAGCCATCCTCTCCTAACCTAACCAACCGTCACATAACCATACATAATCCAACTCAACCCAATATGCCGCGAACGCTATTGCTTGGCTCCCCATAGTCAAGTAGGACCCACTGGAGCACAGCGGAGCGCAGAAATCCTACGAATAGCAGTGTACGGCACAAGAGGTAAGGTTTTCCTGACCAAAATTGGCCAGACACACCTAACCGAACGTAGCTTGACTCATCTTAATGTGCCGAGACCACTGATGCTGGCCCTGCCAGAGGCATGCAGAAAATATTAGAACACTGTGGGGCGCAGTAATCCACCTAATAGCAGATCACATCACAAAAGTCCTTGCTATCCTTTCCTGACCCAGCCAAACCTAACATAAAGAAACATAGCTCAACTGAACCTGAAGTGCCACTACCACTATTACTGGCCTCCTGAGAGTCAAGCGGAACACTATAAATGAGAGTAGAGTGCAGAGACCTAAATAATCGCAGTGTATATCGGAAAAGGCAGAGCTACTAAAGACTAACCAAGACCAATGGAACATAGCCAACGTAGCCCGCCTTAACCAATCGAGTACAGGCCGAAATTGTTGCCGTCCCCTGGGACAAGCAAGACATCCTAGAGCACAGTAGAGCGCATAAATCCAACAAAAGCAGTGTACTGCACAAGAGTTGGAACTATCCTGCCCAAACTTAGCACAACCCGTCCTAACCGAACGTAACCTGACACAACATATCGTGCCGAGGTCATAAATGCTGGCCTTCCCAGAGGCAAGCTGAAATTATGCAAGCACAGTATGGAGCAGAAATCCTCCTAATACCAGACTATTGCAGTAAAGGTATAGCTACCCTCTCCTAACCTAGAGAATCGGAACATAACCGAACGTATTGTAACTTACACTGACGAGCCGCGACATCTATCACTGACCTCGCCAGAGCAAAGCAGGACGTACTAGAGCACTGCAGAGCGCAGAGATCCACCGAATAGCTGGCTATAGCACTGAAGTCCAAGCTATTCTCTCCTAACCTAAGGAAACGTAACATGTCCAAACGTTTCCTAGCATACACTACCGCACCGCGACATCCCTTACGGGCCTACACACAGTCAAACAGAACATACTACACAGAAGTAGAGCGCAGAATCCCACCGAATAGCGGTGTACATCACAAAAGTGAAATATATCCTTACCAAACGTAGCCTAACCCAACCTAACGGAACGTAGCCTGAATACCCATAATGTGCCAAGGCCAACATTGCTGGTTTTGCCAGAGACATGCTGAATATGTTAGAGCACCGCAGGGGGCACTAATCCTCCTAACAGCAAAAAACTGCACTTTAGTCAAAGCTACACCCTCCTAACCTAAGCAATCGTAGCATGGCCCAACCTAACATAACTCATCCTATCGTGCCGCGACCACAATTGCTTACCTCCCCAAAGTCAAGCAGAAAATATTAATGGATAGTAGAGCGCAGGAATCCATACGACCGCAGCGTATATCAGAAAAGTCAAAGCTACTCGAGCCTAACCCAAACAACCTGAAAGTAACCGAACCCATTATATTCCAACCTAACGTGCCGAGACCGCTGTTGCTGCCTCACGCAGAGTCAAGCAGGAAATACTGGAGCGCAGTAGAGCGCAGGAATCCACCGAAAAGCATTATACAGCTCAAAAGTTAAGGCCATCCCGATCGAACTTAACCTGACACATCATAACGTGCCGAAACCATAGTTCCTGTCCTTTCCAGAGCCAAGCTGATAATATTAGTGCACAGTGGGGCGCGGAATTCCATCTAATACCAGACCATATCACTAACGTCCTAGCTGTCCTCTCCAAACCTAGAGAACCGTAACATAACCAAACGTAACCTAACTGAAGTTAACGTGCCGCGACTACTATTTCTGGCCTCTCCAGGGTCCAGCGGAACACGTTAGTTGCGAGTAGAGGGCAGAAATCCATATAATCGCCGTGTATATAAGAAAAGTCGAAGCTACCCAAGCCTAACCCAAACCAACAGGGCAAAACCAAGTATAGCATATATTAACATGACGTGCCGAGACAGCTATTGCTGCCCTCGCCAGAGCCAAGCAGGACATACTAGAGCAGAGTAGATCGCAGCAATCCGCCGAATAGCAGTGCACAGCACAAAGGATAAAGCTATCCTTACAAAGCTTTGCACAAACCAACATAATCGAACGTAACATGACCCTACATGACGTTCTTGGACCACTACTGCTGGCTTCCCCAGATCCAGGCTGAAAATATTAATGCCTTGTAGGGCGCAGAAATCCACCAAATGACAGACTATAGCACAGAGGACAATGCTATACTCTCTTAAAATAGCCAAACTTACAATAACGTGACGTAACCTGAACCAACGTAACGCGCCGCTCCCATCATTGCTGTCCTCCGCAGAGCCAAGCAGAATACATTAGCGCATAGCAGGGCGCATAAATCCAATAATCGCAGTATAAGTAAAAAAAGCCATAGCTACCCAATCCTAACCCAATCAAACGGAACATAGCCAAACCTAGCGTACCTCAAACTGGCGTGCCGAGAGAGCTATTGCTGCCTCCCCAGAGCCAAGCAGGACATACTAGAGCACAGAACAGCGGAGATTCCCTCCGAAGAGCTGTGTACAGCACAAAGTTAAAGCTATCGTAACCAAACTTTGCCTAACCCTGCCCAACCGAACGTAACCTGACATAATATAACGTGCCGAGAGCACTACATCTGGCCTTCCCAGATCCAAGCTGAGGATGTTAGAGCACGGTTGGGCGCAGAAATCCACCTAATAGCAGACTATAGCACGAAAGTCAAAGCTATCCGCTCCTAACCTACACAAACGATACATAGCGGAACGTAACCTACCTCAACCCAACGTACCGCGACTACTATTGCTGGCCTCCAATGAGCCAAGCAGAAAGCGTTAGCGGAGAGTAGAAATCAGAAATCCGTGTAACCGCAGTGTAAATCAGGATAGTCAAAGCTACCATAGCCAAACCAAAGCAAACGGAACACAAACAAATATAGCCTGACCCAACCTAGTTTGCGGAGACGGCTATTGCCGCCCTCAGCAGAGCCAAGCAGGACATACTAGAGCACAGTAGAGCTCAGAAATCCACCGATTAGCAGTGTACAGCACAAAAGTTAAAGCCACCCTGGCCAAAGTTAGCATAACCCAACCTAACCAAACGTAACCCGGATCAATATAAAGTGCCCAGACAGCTATTGCTGGCCTTCCAAGAGCAAAGCTGAAAATATTAGAGCAGAGAAACGTGCAGAAATCTACCTGAAAGTAGACTATAGCACTAAAGACAAAGCTATCGTCTCCAAACCTAGACAATCGAAACACTGCCAAATGCAACGTGAATCAAGCTATCGTGCCGCGGACACTATTGCTGGCATTCGGAGAGCGATGCAGATCACATTAGTGGAGAGTGGGACGCAGAAATCCATAGAACCGCAGTGCATATCAGAAAAGACAAGGCTACCCAAACCTAACCTAAACAAACGGATCAGAATCGAACACAGCCTAACTCATACCAAAGTGCCGAAAACGTTATTGCTGCCCGCCCTAAGGCAAAGCAGGACGTACTAGAGCACAGTAGCGCGCAGAAATCCACCGAATAGTAATGTACAGCAAAAAAGATAATGCTATCCATACCAAACTTAGACTAACCTGACCTAACCGAACGAAACGTGGCTCAATCTAACTCGCCGGGAGCCCTATTGCTGGCCATCCCAGTACCAGACCATTATTGCGACCTTACCACGTCCAAGCTGAAATTATTAAAGCACCGTAGGGAGCAGGAATACACCAAATAGCAGACAATGAGACTAAAGTCAAAGCTACCCCCTCCTAACCTATGGAATCGTAACATAACTAAATGTATCATATCTTAACCTAACGTGCCGCGGCCACTACTTCTGGCCACTCCAATGCCAAGCAGGACATACCAGAGCTCAGTGGAGCGCAGAAATCCTCCGAAAAGCTGCGTGCAGCGCAACAGTTGAAGATAACTTGACCAAACATTGCCAAACCCAACCTAACCGAACGTAACCTGCTTCAATATGACGTGCCTGGACCACTGTTGCTGAGCTTCACAGACGCTAGCTGAAGGTATTAAAGCACTGTAGGGAGCTGGAATCCACGTAATTGCAGATACAGCACTAAAGACAAAGTCATCCCCTCCTGCCTTAACCAACCGTAACATAAGCAAACGTTACATAGCTCAACATATCGTGACGCGACCGATGTTGTGACCCTCCCCAGATCCAAGCAGAACACATTAGTGAGGAGTAGGGCGATGAAATCCATAAAATCGCAGTGTATATCGGATAAGTCAAAGTTACCAAAACCGAACCCAAGCGAACAGAACATAACCAATCATAGCCTGACACAACATAACGTGCGGAGAGAGATACTGTTGCCCTTCCCAGGGACAAGCAGGGCACACTACAGCACAGTAGAGCGTTGAAGTCCACCCAACAGCAGTGTACAACGCAGACGTTGAAGCTACTCTGACGTAACACGGCATTACACAACATAATGGAAAGTAACCTGACTCAACGTTACGCGCTGATACCGCTATTACTGGCCTTCCCAGAGGCAAACTGAACATATTAATGCACTGTAGGGAACAGAAATCCTCCTAGTAGCAGACTACTGCACTAAAGTCAAAGATATCCCCTCGCAACCTAACCAACCGTAACTTAGCCGAACTTAACGTTACTCATCCTAACGTGCCGCGACCAATATTGCTTCCCTCCCCAGATCCGTGCCGGAAATACTAGAGCACTGTAGGTCGCAGAAATCCACCTAACAGCAGATTGTAGCTGTAAAGTCACAGATATCGCCTCCTAGGCTAACCAATCGTATCATAACCAAACGTAACCTAACTCATCCCAATGTGCCCCGAGCTCTATTGCAGGCTTCCGCAGGGCCAAGCAGGGCCAATCAGTGTAGAGCAGGAGGCAGAAATCCATAGAATCGCAGCGTATATCAGAAAAGTCAAAACAACACGAACCAAAAGCAAAGCCAGCAGAACATAGCCATGTATAGCATAACTCAAGCTTATGTGCCGAAACGGCCATTTTTCCCTCATCAGAGCCAAGCACGTCATACAGGAGCACAGTAGGACACAGAATTCCAACGAATAGCAGTGTGCAGCACAAGAGATAAGGCTACACAGACTAAACTTAGCCTGACCCAACCTAACCGAACGTAGCCTGACTCGTCATAGCGGACAGAGACCACTATTGCTGGTCTTGCCGGGGCCAAGCTGAAATTATTAGAGCACTGTAGGATGCAAAAGCTCACCTTGTGGCAGACTATAGTACTAAAGGCATAGCTATTCTCTGCTGAAATAGAGTATCGTAACGCAACCAAACGTAGCCTAACTTAACCCGACGTGACGCGACCATTATTACTGGCCTCCATTCTGACAAGAAGGACATACTCGGGCGGAGTAGAGCGCATGAATCCTCCGACTAGCAGTGGATAGCACAAAAGTTGAAGCTATCCTGACAAAACTCATCCTGACCGAACACAACCTAACCGAACATGTCACAATGTAACGTGCAGATGGCCCTCCTAGAGCCAAGCTGAAGGCATTATAGCACTGTAGGGACCAAGAATCCTCAGAATAACAGTGTACTGCACAAGAGTTTGACCTATCCTGGACACACTTAGCCCAACCCAGCCTAACCGAAGGTAACCTGACACATCATAACGAGGCGAGACCACTATTCCTAGCTATGCTACAGTCCAGGTGGACATATTAGAGCACTGTAGGACGCAGAATCTTACCTAGTAGCAGACTATAGCGCAAAAGTCACAGCGATCCTCTCGCAACACAGCCAACAGTAAGAGAACCAAACGCAACGTGACTAAACAAAACGCGCCAGGACCACTATTTCTGGCCTTCCCAGAGACAAGCGGAAAATATTAAAGCACTGTAGGACGTAGGAGCTCAACTAGTAGCAGAATATAACACTAAAGTCAAAGAAATACTCTCGTAATATAACCAAACGTAACATAACGAAACGTAGCCTGACTAAACATAATGCGCCGAGGACACTATTTCTCGCTTTCCCAGAGCCACGCAGAAAATATTAAAGCACTCTAGGGAGCAGAAATCCTGCTAGTGGCGGACTATAGCACTAAAGTCCAAGCTATTCTCTCCTAACCTAAGGAAACGTAACATGTCCAACCGTTTCCTAGCATACACTAACGCGCCGCGACGTCCCTTACGGGCCTACACACAGTCAAACAGAACATACTACACAGAAGTAGAGCGCAGAATACCACCGAATAGCGGTGTACATCACAAAAGTGAAATATATCCTTACCAAACGTAGCCTAACCCAACCTAACGGTACGTAGCCTGACCACCCATAATGTGCCAAGGCCAACATTGCTGGTTTTGCCAGAGACATGCTGAATATATTAGAGCACCGCAGGGCGCATAAATCCTCCTAACAGCAGAAAACTGCACTTTAGTCAAAGCTACACCCGCCTAACCTAAGCAACCGTAGCATGGCCCAACCTAACATAACTCATCCTATCGTGCCGCGACCACAATTGCTTACCTCCCCAAAGTCAAGCAGAAAATATTAATGGATAGTAGAGCGCAGGAATCCATACGACCGCAGCGTATATCAGAAAAGTCAAAGCTACTCGAGCCTAACCCAAACAACCTGAAAGTAACCGAGCCCAGCATATTCCAACCTAACGTGCCGAGACCGCTATTGCCGCCTCACGCAGAGCCAAGCAGGAAATACTGGAGCGCAGTAGAGCACAGGAATCCACCGAAGAGCACTGTAGAGCTCAAAAGGCAAAGCCATCACAGCCAAACGTAACCCAACCTGGCTTAACCAAACCAAACCGAACATTTCCGATCGTGCCACGACCACAATTGCTGACCACCCTAAAGTCGAGCAGAGCGTAATAGACCTCGCTATGGAGCGGGAATCCTCCGAATAGCAGACTATAAAACGAAAGTCAAGGCTACCCTCTCCTGACCTAACCAATCGTAACATATCTAAACCTAACAAAACTCGATGTAACGTACCGCGACCACTATTGCTGGCCTCTCCTGAGTCAAGCAGGACACAATAGTGGTGAGCAGAACGCAGAAATCCTTAGAAATGCAGCGTATATCAGAGAAGTCTGTGCTACCCAAACCAAGCCCAAACCAATAGGACATGAGCAAGCATTGCCTAACACAACCTAGCGCGCCGCGACTGGTATTGCTGGCCTCTCCAGAGCTGAGCAGAACACACTAATAGGGAGTAGAGCGCAGAAATCCATAGAATCGCAGTGTATATCATAATAGCCGTAGCTACCAGAACCCAACCCAAACGAACAGAACAAATCCAAACTTAGCCTAACTCAACCTAACATGCCGAGAACGCTGTTGCTGCTCTCCCCAGAGCGAAGCCGGACACTCTAGTGAGGAGTAGATGGTAGAAATTAATAGAAGCGCTGTGTATGCCAGAAAAGTCGCAGCTACCCAAAACCGAACCCAAGCCAACGGAACATAACCAGACATAGCCTAGCCCAAATTTACGTGCCGAGACCGCTATTGCTGCCCTACCCAGAGCCAAGCGGTACATACTAGAACACAGTGGAGCGCAGAAATCTGCCGAATAGCAGTGTACAGAGCAAAACTTGAAGCTATCCTAACCAAACTTAGCCTAATCTTACCTATCCGAACGTAAGGTGACTCAAATTCAAGTGCCGAGGCCACTACTGATGGCCTTCCCAGAGACAAACTGCACATATTAGAGAACTGAGGGCGCAAAAATGCACCCAATGCAGACAATAGCTCTAAAGTCAACGCAATCATGTCCTAACCTGGCCAATCGTAACATTGCCAAACGAATCCTAACAAACCTAACGTGCCACGACTTGTATTACTGGCCTCACCAGAGACAAGCGGAACACGTTAATGGCGAGTAGAACGCAGAAGTCCATAGAATCGCATTGCATGACAGAAAAGTCGCAGCTACATATATTACGCCCGAACGAACAGGAAATATCCAAACGTAGCCTAACTCAACCCAACGTGCCGAGACCACTATTGATGCACTACGCAAGGCCAAGCAGCACATTCTGGAGCACAGTAGAGCGCAGACGTCCACCAAATAGAAGTGCACAGCACAAGAACTTGTGATATGCTCTCCAAACTTAACCTAACCCTGCCTAACCGAACGTAACCTGACACAAAGCAAAGTGCCCGGACCTCTGTTGTTGGCCATCCCAGGCCCAAGCTGATAATACTGCAGCACAGCAAAGCGCAGAAGTCCGCCGAATAGCTGCGTTCGGCACAAAAGTTTAAGCTATGCTGTCCAAACTTGGCCTGTCCCTACTTAGCCGAACGTAACTTGACAAGAAATAACGTGCCGCGACCGCTATTGCTGGCCTCTAGAGAGCCAAGCAGAACATATTAGTGGAGCATAGAACGCACAAATCCTTAGAAACGCAACGTATATGAGAAAGGTCAATGCTACCCAAGCCAAGCCCAAACCAGTAGGACATGACCAAACGTAGCCTTTCGCAACCGTACGTGCCGCGGCTAGTATTGCTGGCCTCCCCATAGCCGAGCAGAACACATGAATGGAGAGTAGATCGCAGAAATCCAATGCGTCGCATTGTATATCGGAATAGCCAATCCACCAGAACCCAACACAAACGAAGGGAACAAAGCCAAATATAGCCTAACTGAACCTAACGTGCCGCGACCGCTATTGCTGTGCTCCCCAGAGCTAAGCAGTGTATACCAGAGCCCTGTGGAAGGCAGATATCCAGCGGATAGCAGTGTACAACACAATAGTAGACGCTACCCTTATCATGCTTAGCCTAAGCCAGCCTATCCGAGCGTAACCTTACTCAACATAACCTGCCGCGAAGAGCATTGCTATCCACCCCAGTGGCAAATGGAACACACTAGTGAGGAGTAGAAAGCAGAAATCAATAGAATCGCTGTGTATGCCGGAAAAGTCGTTGCTACCCAAAACCATCCCCAACCCAACGGAACTCAACCAGACATACCATAACTCAAACTAACGTGACGAGAAGGCCATTGCCGACCTCCTCAGAGCCCGGTAGAAAATATTAGAGCACTGTAGGGAGCAGAAATCCACCTGATAGCAGTCTATAGATCTATAGCCAGAGTTGTCCTCTCCTAACCTAACCAATCGTAACATAACAAAACGTAGCCTAACACAACCTAATGTGCCGCCACTAGTAATGCTGGCCTCCCCAGAGACAAGCAGATCACATCAGTGTAGTGTAGGTCGCAGAAATCCTTAGAACCGCACAGTAAATCAGAACGGTGGAAGCTACCCAAACCTAACCCGTGCCAACACAACGTAACCGAACATAGCCTTACTGAAACTAACGTGCCGAGAGCGCTATTGCTGCCCTCCCCACAGACCAGCAGGAAAAGCTAGAGCATAGTAGATCGCAGGGTTCCAATGAATATCAGTGTACTGCACAAAACATAGAACAATCTGGTCCAAACTTTGCTTACCCAATCCTAACAGAACACAAGCCGACCCAGCATAACGTGCCGACGCCACTGTTGCTGACCTTCCCAGAGCCAAGGCGAAGACACTAAGGCCCAGTAGGCCGCAGAGATCCATGTCACAGAGGGCTATAGCTCTAAAGTCGAAGCTATCATCCCCTAACCTATCCTACCTTAACACAGCCAAACGTAATATAGCCTAACCTAACGTGCAGCGACGTCTATCACTGGCCTCCTCAGAGCCAACCAGAAGACACTAGTGGAGTGTAGGTCGCAGAAATCCATAAAATTGCAGTGCATATCAGAAAAGTCAGAGCTACACACGCATAACACAAGCCAACAGGGCGTAGCCAAATATAGCCTAACCCAAAATAACGTGCCGAAAACGCTATTGCTGCCCTCCTCAGAGCCAAGCACGGCATACTAGGGCACAATAGAGCACAGAAATCCACCGAATGGCGGTGAACACCACGAAAGTTAAAGCTATACTAACAAAACTTATCCTAATTCAATCTAACCGAACGTAACCTGACTGAACATGACGTGTCGAGACCACCATTGATGGCATTTCCAGAGCCAAGCAGAAAATATTACATCACTGCAGGACGCAGGAATCCACCTAATAGCAGAATATAGCACTAAAGTCAAAGGCACCTTCTCCTAACATAACCAACCGTAATATTAGCAAACGTAACCTAACACAGCGCAAATTGCCGCGAACACAATTGCTGGCCTACCTAGAGACAAGCAGTACACTTTAGTGGTGAGTAGAACGCAGAAATCCGTTGAATGTCAGAGTATACAGGAAAAGTCAAAGCTAGCCGAACCTAACCCAAACCAACAGAACAGCCACACACAGCACAACTCAAACTGACGTGAAGAGAATGCGATTGCTGCATTCCCCAGAAGCAAGCAGGACATACTAGAGTAGAGTAAAGCGCAGAAATCCACAGAACAGCAGTGTACGGCACAAAAGTTAAAGATGTCCTAACCAAACATAGCTTAACCCAACCGAACCAAACGTAACCTAATCGAACACAACGTGCCGAGGGAAATATTGCTGTCGTCCGCCGAGCCAAGAAGGACATGCTAGAACACAGTAGATCGCAGAAAACCACCGAATATCAGTGTACACCGCAAAAGTTGAAGCTAACCTAACCAAACATATCCTAACCGAACTTAAACGATCGCAACCTGACCCAACATAACTTGCCGACGCCACTGTTGGTGGCCTTCCCAGAGCCAAGCTGCAAATATTAAAGCCCTGTAGTGCGCATAAATCCACCTAGTAGCAGAATACGGCACTGAAGTCAAAGATATCCCCTCCTAACCTAATATACCTCAACATAACAGAACGTAACCTAACTCATCCCTATGTGCCCCGCGCTCTATTGCACGCCTGCACAGTGCCAAGCAGAGCATATTAGAAGAGACTAGAATGCAGATATCCATATAATCGCAGTGTATATCAGAAAAGTCAAAGCTCCTCAAATGTATGCCAAACCAATAGAACATAACCAATCATAGCTTAACTCAAACCAACTAACAGAGACAGCAATTGCTGCCAACCCCAGAGCCCAGCAGGATATGCTAGAGCGCAGTAGAACGCAGATATCCACGGAAAGCAGTGAACAGTACAAAAGATAGGGCTGTCCAACCAAACATAGCCTAACCCAACCTAACCGAACGTAACATAACTAAGCATAGCGTGCCGAGACAGCGATTACTGGCCTTCCCAAAGTCCAGCTGAAAATAATAGAGCGCTGTCTGGCGCAGAAATCCGTCTAATGGCAGACTATAGCATTAAAGCAGAAATCCACCATATATCAGGGTACAGAGCGAAAGTTAGAGGTGCCCTAACCAAACTTAGTTTATCTCAAACTAATCGAACGTTACCTGACTCAACATAACGTGCCGAAGCCACTATTTCTAGAAGTCCCATAGCCAAGCTGAAAGCATTAGAGCATTGTGGAACGCAGAAATCCACCTAATAGCAGACTACAGCACTAAAGTCAAGGCTATCCTCACCTAACGTTTCCAAATGTAGCATAACCGCACGTAACCTACTTCAAACTAACGTGCCTCGACCACTATTACTGGCCTCCCCAGAGCCACCCAGAATACATGAGTGGAGAGCAGAACGCAGTAACCCAAAGAACCGCAGTGTATATCAGATAAGTCAAAGCCGCCCAAACCTAACCCACACCAACCGAGCATAACCAAATGCAGCCTGACTCTACCTAGAACGCCGTGACTGCTTTTGCTGCCCTTCCCGGAGCCAAGCAGGACATACTACAACACAGTGAAGCGTAGAAATCCTCCATATATCATCGAACAGAACGAAGGTCAAGGCTATCCCAACAAAACGTAGCCTTACACAAAATAACCGAACGTAACCTGACTCAGCCTGACGAGTCACGAACACTATTGCTGGCATCTTCAGAGCCAAGCAGAAGGCATTAGTAGAGAGTAGGACGTAGATATCCAAAGAATCGCGGTGTATATCAGAAAAGTCAAGGCTGCCCAAACCTAACCCAAACCATGCGAGCATAACCGAACGTAGACTAACACAACCTATCGGGTCGAGGCCGCTATTGCTGCCCACCCCAAAGCCAAGCAGGACATACTAGAGGGCAGTAGAGCGCAGAAAGCCGCCGAATAGCTGTGTACAGCGCAAAAGTTAAAGCTATCCTGACCTAGCTTAATCCGACAGTACCAAACTGTACGAAACCTGACACAACGTAGAGTGCAGAGACCACTATTTCTGGCATCCCCACTGACATGCTGAAAGCATTAAAGTACCGTAGGGCGCAGAAATCCGCCTAATAGCAGACTATAGTACTAAAGTCAAAGCTGTCCCCTCCTAACCTAACCAAGCGCAACATAACCGAAAGTAACATAACTCATGCTAACTTGCCGATACCGCCATTGTTGCCGTCCCCAGAGCTAAGCAGGATATACTTGAGCAAATTAGAGCGCAGGAATCCACCGATGATCTGCGTACTCAACTAATGTGTACACAAGGAAGCTCAGCACAACGCGCCGAGATAACTGTCGCTGGCCTTCCCAGAGCCAAGCCGAAAATTTTATTGCACTGTAAGGTGCAAAGATCCACCTAGTAGCAGACTACCGCACTAAAGTCTATGGTGTCCCCTCCTTACCTAACCATCCGTAAGATCACCAAACCTAACCTAACTCAACCTTACGCGCCACGACCACTACTGCTGGCCCCACAGAGCAAAGCAGGGCATACTAGAGCGCAGTAGAGCGCACGATTCCGGCAATTAGCAGTGTACAGTACAAAAGTAAAAGCTGCCCCAACCAAACATAGCCTAACCCAACATAATCGATCGCAACCTGACCTAACGTAACGTGCCGTGGCCACTATTGCTGGCTTTCCCAGAGCCAAGCTGCAAATATTAGAGCACTGCAGGGCGCAGGAATCCACCTTATATGAGGCTATGGCACTAAAGTCAGTGCTACCCTCTCACAACCTAACCAATCGTAAAATAAGCAGACGTAACCTGACTCAACCTAACGAGCCGCGATCAATATTGCCTGCCTCCTCAGAGCCAATCGGAACACACTAGTGAAGAGTAGGACGCAGAAATCCATGGAATAACAGTGTATATCTGAAATGTCAAAGGCACACAAACCTAACCCAAACAAACGCAAAATATCCGAACGGAACCTGACTCCAGATAACGTGCCGAGACCACTATTGTTGGCCACCCGAGATCCATGCGGAACACATTAGTGGGAAGTAGATCGCAGAAGTCCATGGAATCGCTGTGTGTATCAGAAAAGCCCAAGCCACCCAAACAAAACCAAAACCAACAGAACATAACCAAACTTAGCGTAGCTCGAACTAACGTGCCGAGACCGCTATTTCTGCCTTGCCCAGAGACAGGCAGGTAGCTTTATGTCCCCGCGGAGCGCAGAAGTCCACCTTATAGCAGTGTACAGCTCAAAAGTTAAACAAATACTTGCCAAACTTATACAAACCCAACCTACATGAACGTAACTTGACTAACATAACGTGCCGAGACCAGCATTGCTGGCCTTCCCAGAGCGAAGATGAGGATATTAGAGCACTGTAGGACGCAGAGATCCACGTAATAGCAAACTATAATACCAAAGTCAAAGCCATTCTCTCCTAACCTGTCCTATCGTAACATAAGGAAACGTAACCTAACTAAACCTAGGGTTCCACGACCGCTATTGCTGCATTCCCCAGAGACAAGCAGGACACGCTAGAGCACAGTAGAGCGTAGAAGTCGACTGAAAGGCAGTACACAGTGCAAAAGTTAAGGTTATCCTTTCCAAAATTGGCCTGGCCCAACCTAACCGAACGTAACTTGACTCACCATAACGTGCCGAGACCACTGTTGCTGGCCTTGCCAGAGGCAGGCTGAAAATGTTAGAGCACTGTGGGGCGCAGGAATCCACCTAACAGCAGTGCACATCGCAAAAGTTAAATCTACCATGACCAAACTTAGCCTGACCCAAGCTAGCCGAACGTAATTTGACACATTGTAAAAAGCCGAGACCACTATTGCTGGCTTTGCTAGAGCCGAGCTGAAAATATTAGGACACTGTAAAACGCAAAAACACACCTAGTAGCAGACTATAGCACTAAAGGCATAGCTATCCACTCGTAACATTACCAACCGTAAAATAACCAGACGTAACCTGAATAACATAACGTGCCGTGATCACTATTTCTGGCTTCCCCAGAGTAAAGCGGGAAGAAATAGTGGAGAGTAGAGTGCAGAAATCCATAGAATCCCAGTGTATATCAGGAATGTCTAACATACCGATGCCTAACCCAAACTAACTGAACACAACCAAACGTAGCCAACCCCAACTGAACGTGCCGAAGCCGCTATTGCTGCCCTTACCAGAGCCAAGCAGGACATACTACAGCACAGAAGATCGCAGAAATCCAATGAATAGCGGGGTAGAGCACAAGAGTTATATCCACGCTGTCCAAACTTTGTCTAACCCAACCTAACCGAACGTAACGTGACTCGCCATAGCGGGAAGAGACTACTATTTCTGGCCTTACCAGTGCGAAGCTGAAAATATTACAGCACTGTAGGGCTCCGAAATCCTCCTGATAGCAGACAATAGCACTAAGGTCATAGCTATCCTCTCCTAACATAGAGAACCATAACATAACCGAAGGTATCCTTACATTCACAAACGTGCCGCGACCACTATAACTGGCCTCCACAGAGACAACCAGGACATGCTAGGGTGCAGTAGAGCACAGAAATCCAACGAATAGCAGTGTACAGCACATAAGTTAAAGCTATCCTGACAAAACATATTCTGACCCAACACAACAGAAGTTAACATGTCACAGTGTAACCTACAGAGGCTAATATCGCTGGCCCTTCCAGGGCCAAGCTGAAGGCATTAGAGCACGGTAGGGAGCAGAAATCCACCCAATATCAGTCTATAGCGCTAAAGCCAAAGCCAGCCTCTCCTAACTTAGCCAACCGTAAAATAATCATACATAACCCAACTCAACCTAACGTGCCGCGAACGATGATGCTGGCCTTCCCAGAGTCAAGCGGAACATGTTAGTTGTGAGGAGGACACAGAAATCCACATAATCGCGGGGTACATCAGGAGAGTCATAGCTACACGCAGCAAAGCCCTTCCCAACGTGTCGAGACCACTACTGCAGACTTCCGCATAGACAAGCAGAATACAGAAGAGCACAGTAGAGCACACAGGTCCATGGAATATCATTTTTGAGCACATAAGACGAAGCCATCCTAACCAAACCCAACGAAACCTAGCATAACAAAACGTAATCTAACTCAGCCTATCGTGCCGCGACCAGTATTACTGGCATCCGCAGAGCCAAGCAGTGCATAATACAGAGGAGCAGAGCGCAGAAATCAGTAGAATCGCAGTGCACAGCAGAAAAGTCGAAGCTGACCGAACCCAACCAATGCTACCGTAACCTAACGAAACGCATTCTATCTCAACCTAACATGTCAAGACCACCATTACAACTCTCCAAAGAGCCATGCAGAACATACTTGAGCACAGTAGAGCGTAGAAACCACCGAAGTGCAGTGTAAAACAAAACAGTCAATGCTAACCTACACTAACATATACAAACGTAATATAGCCAAGCGCAACTTAACCCAACGTATCGTGCCTTGACAATCATTGCTGACCTCACCACAGCAAAGCAGAACGTACGAGAGCACATGAGAGAAGAAACCCGCAGCACTGAAGTGCAAGGCACACAGGTAAAAGATATCCTAACCCTACCTGGCATAACCTGATCAAGACAAACGAAGCCTAACTCAAACTAACGTGAGGAGACCACTTCTGCTGGCAGCCCCAGGGACAAGCAGAGCATACCTGGGCACAGTGGAACGCAGAAATCCCGCGATTATCAGTGTATAGCTGAAGAATCCAAGCTGTCCTATCCTAGCCTAAACAAACGTGACCAAACCAAACGCAGCGTAACCGAATCTAAGGCGCCGAGACCACAATTGCTGGCCACGCCAGCACAAAGCAGACCATACTAAAGCGCAGCAGAGCTCAGAAATCCACCGAATAGCAGAGTATAGCACAATAGTCAAAGATATCCTAACCCAACCTAACCAATGGTGACCTAACCAAACGCAACATAACTTACACTAACGTGCCGAGACCAATACTGCTCGCATCCTCATAGCCGAGCAGAATATACTAGAGCACAGTAGATCGCAGAAATCTAACAAATAGCAGTGTGTATCACATAAGCCAAAGATATCCCAATCTATCAAAACGTAACCTAACACAACCTAGCGTAACCTAACGAAATCTAACGTGCTGCGACCACTACTGCTGGTCCCGCGAGAGCCGAGAAGAGAGTAGTACAGCAATGTAGAGCGCGGAGATCCGCCGAATACCAGTGTATTGCACGAAAATCTGAGGCATCCTATCCGAACCAAACCAAACGAAGCATAACCAAACGATACATAACTTTGACTAACGTGCCGAGGCCAATAATTCTGGCGTCCCCATAGCCAAGCAAAATATACTAGAGCAGAGTAGAGCGTAGAAACCGGCCGAATGGCAGCGAAAATCACAAAAGTCGGAGAAACCCTTACCAAACGTGACCAAACCTGACCGTGCCAAACGTAACATACCTAATCCAAACGTGCCACGTCCGACAATACTGGCCTCCCCGTAGACAAGCAGATGCTATTAGAGCAACGCAGAGCTCAGGTATCGACCGCAAAGCCGTCCTCACCAAACTTAGCCTCGAGTAGCCTAACAAAGCGGAGGATGTCCTACAAACAGCAGCGACGACCGCTATTTCTGGCCTCCCCAGAGTCAAGCAGGTGCTAGTAGAGCATTGCAGTGCACAGATACCAACCGAACAGTAGTGCATTACGATGGAGTCATAGCTACACCAACCAAACCTGTCCGAACCTAGTCAAGCCACCCGTAACCTAACTCAATATTGCGTGCCGAGGCCACCATTGTAGGCCTCCCCAGAGCTATCCAAACCACACTCAAACTAACACAACCTAACCAAACGTAACTTAACTGAAGCTAACTTGCCGAAAACAGTGACACTGTCATCCCATGAATCGTGCAGAGTGCAGTAGAGCAACGTATAGCTTAGAAGTCCTCCGGAGAGCAGTGTTTAACAGAAAAGTCAATGCCTACCTAACGAAACGCAACCTAACATAACCAGACGAAACGTAACCTATCTCAACCTTACGTGCTGCGCCCACTGTTGCTGGCCTCCCCAGATTCGAGTAGGGTATAGGAGAGCAACAAACAGCAGTGAAATCCGCCGAATAGAAGTGTATAGCGCAAACGTCAAAGGTATCTTATCCTATCGTAGACAAACGTAACAAACGCAAAAGTCAAAGCTAACCTAGCATAACCTAAGCAAACATAGCATAACCGACCGTAACCTAACCCAAATTAAGTGCCTCGGCCACTGCTCCTGATCTACGCAGAGCCAAGCAGCATATACTAGAGCGAAGAAGTCCGGTGCATTGAAGTTTAAAGCAGGAAAGCAGAAGATATCCTAATATAGCCTGACCTAACCTAACATAACCAAACTAAACCTGTCCCCACCTAACGTGCCTATGCAAGTATTGCTGGACTACCCATCGCCAAGCAAGGCATATTGGGGCGAAGTATATGGCAGAGGTCCACAAAATTGCAGTTTTAGCACGGGAGTCAGAGATATCCTAACCTAACCCAAACAAACGTAACAACACATACTGACGCACCGCTACCACCATTTCTGGGAATCCCAGAGCTGAGTAGGGAATATTAGATTTCAGTAGAGCGCAGAAATTCACCGGCATAGCAACGTATTGCACAAAAGTCAAAGACATTCTAACCTAACCAGACATAACCTGTCATACCCAAACGTAGAATAGCTAAACCTATCAAGCCGAGACCTCCATCGCTGGCCTCCACAAGGTCAAGCAGAAGAGATAAGAGCACTCTAGGGCGCAGAAGTTCACGGAATTGCAGTGAATGGCACATATGTCAAAGCCATCCTGACCAAACATAGCCTCGCCTGACCTTAGATGGCGTAACGAAACTAAGCCAATCGTACCACGGCCACCATTTCTGGCCTCGCCAGAGACGAGTAAAGTATAGGAGAGCAATGAAGAGCAGAGAAATCCACCGCATAGCAGTGTATAGCACAAAAGTCGAAGATATCCTACTCTAACCTAACCAAACGTAACATAACCGGACGTAACCTAACAGCGCCTAACGCGCCGCGAACACTATTTCTGGTCTCCACAGAGCAAAGCAGAGGATATTCGATAACAGTAGGGCGCAGAGATCCACCGAATAGCAGTGTAAAGCCAAAAGAAAAAGCTCACCATGCCTAACCAAGCCAAACATAAAATAAGTCAAACTAACTTGTCAAGAGCATTATTCCTGGCGTCCACAGTGACAAGCAGATTGTGACAGCGCACAGAAGAGCGCAGGCTTCTATAGAATAGCCGTGCGTAGCACAAAAGACATAGCCATCATAACCTAACACAATGTTACCTAGCCTAACCAAACGTAAACTAATTTGGCCTAACGTGTCGCAGGCATCATTGCTGGCCTCCCGAATGTCGACCAGTGTATAGAGGAGCAATGTAGAGAGCAGAAATCCTCCGAATTGCGGTGTACAGCACAAAAGCCCAATCTACCATTTCCTAACTTGACCAAACATATAACGGAATGTAGCGTGCCTCAGGCTGACGTGCCAAGGACAATAATGCTGGCATCCCAAAAGTCAGGCAGAGTACACTATAGCAGAGTGGAGAGCAGAAAGCCACCCAATAGCAGTTTATAGCACATAGGTCGAAGCCAACCTAACCAAACATAGCATAACCATAACTTACCAAACGTAACGTAACTCAGCCATACTTGCCACGACCATCATTTCTGGCCATTCCAGAAACAAGCCAATACCAGTAGAGCATCGCAGAGAGCAAACATCGACCGAATAGCCGTGTATGGCACAAAAATCAAAGCTATTCCGACCAAACGTGCCGTAGCCCAACAGAATGTGCCACGTCCGCTGTTGCTGGCCTTCCCAGAGTCAAGGAGATGCTAGTGGAGCTATGCATGGTACAGGTATCGACCGAATAGCATTGTATAGCACAAAAGTCAAAGAAATCCAATCCAAACATGACCCATCCGTACCTAACCAAACGTAACTTAAAACAACCAATCGCGCCACGACCACTATTGCTGGCCTCCCCAGGGACTAGCAGTTGCTAGTGCAGCAATGCAGTGCTCAGATATCGACCGCGTAGCAGTGTATAGCGTAAATGTCAAAGTTATCCTATCCTAACCGAATCAAGCGTAACATAAACGAACGAACCTAATTCAACCTAACGTGCCCACACCATTATTGCTAACTTCCACAGAGACATGCAGAATATACTAGAGCACTGTAGAGGGTAGAAATGTGGCGCAATGAAGTGTAAAGCAGAAAAGTAGAAGACATACTAACATAACATGTCCCAACCTAACCTAACCAAGCGTAATCAACTACAACATATCGTGCCTAGCAAGATACTGCGGGGCTCCCCACCGTCAAGCAGGGCATATTAGGGGAGTAGAGCGCTGAGGACCATGGAATGGACGTGTATAGCACGAAAGTCAGAGATAACCTATCCTTACACCGGCAAATGTAGCCTAAAGGAACGTAACGTTATCCAACCTAACGCCCCGCGGCCACTATTTCTGGAATTCCCAGAGCAAAGCAGGGAATAGTAGATAACAGTAGAGCGTAAGGATCGACAGAAATGCAGTGTACAACACATAAGTCATAGCTATCTTATCCTAACGTGGCCAAACATAATACAGCCAAACGTATCCTAACTGAACCTAACGTACCTAGACCACAATTACTGACCTCCCCAGAGCAAAGCAGAATATACTAGAGCACAGGAGATCGCTGAAATCCGCCACACTCTAGTGCAAAGCTCAAAATTCAGACATATCATAAACTAACCGGACGCAACGTAACCTATCTGAGCGAAGCATATCTCAACCTACCGTGCAGAGACCACAACTGATGGCATCGGAGCGCAAATTGGTGCGTATTAGTGCACTGTGAAGCGAAGAAATCCACCGAATAGCAGTGTGTTGCGCAGAAGTCAGAGCTACCCTAACATAACCTAACCAAGCGTAGCTTAACTAAACGCAGCCTAACTCCACCTTACGTACTGATACCACGGTTGCTGGCCTCCCAAGCACCAAGCAGAGCATATTAGAGCAGAGTAGCGCACAGAAGTCCACCGAATCGCAGTGTATAGCACAAAAGTCAGGGCTATACTGTCCAAACCTAACCAAACGTAACATAAGCAGTAGTAACGTAACAGAACCATACGTGCCACGACCGCTGTAGCATGTCTGACGAGTGCTAAGCAGAGTATAGGAAAGCGCTTTATAGCTCTGAAATGGTTCTAACAGCTGTTTAAAGCACACAAGTCAAGTCTAAGCTAACGAGACCTAACCAAACCTAACCAAACCGAACGTGACATAACTCAACCTAACCTGCAGAGAGTACAATTCCTGGCGTCCACAGAGACAAGCAGAGTGTGATAGTGCACAGAAGAGCGCAGATGTCCATAGCATAGCAGTGTGTAGCACAAAAGTCAAAGCGATCCTTACCAAACACAACGAAACTTAACATAACCAAACGTAATATAACTCAACGTAACGTGCCGCGACCACTACTGCTGGCCTCACGAGAGACGAGCAGCGCATAGTAGTGCAATGTACAGCGCAGGAATCCACCGAACTGCAGTGTATATCCCAAATTCCATACCAACGAAACCAGACCAAACATGCCAAAGCGTAGCCTAACCCAACCTATCGTGCCTAGACCACTATTGCTGACTTCACCAGAGCAAAACAGAACATACTAGAGCACAGTAGAGCGTAGAAATCCGCCGCATTGAAGTGTAAAGCAGAAAAGTGGAAGATACCCTAACCTAACACGTCGGAACCTATCATAGACGAGCGTGACCAATCCCAACCTTGTGTGCCTAATCCACTATTGCCGGCCTCCCCATCGCCAAGTAGGACAGACTAAAGGAGTGTGGAGTACAGTGGTCCATAGAACGGCAGTATGCAGCACGGTAGCCAAAGATATCGCAAACTATCAAGAACAAACCAAGCCTAACCAAACGTAACATAACACAACCTAACGGGCCGCGGGCGCAATTTCTCGAATTTCCATAGCAAAGCTGGGAACACCAGATCAGAGTAGAGCGCAGAAATCCTGCGTATAGAAGTGTATAGCACAAAGGCCAACGCCATTCACTCCTAACCGGAACAAACGTGACGTAACCAAACGTAACATAACTCATCCTTACGTGCCGAGACCACATTTGCTGCACTCCCCAGAGCCAAGCAGATAATATTAGGGCAACGTAGTGCGCATAAGCCCACGGAGTAGTTCCGTGTGGCAAAAAAGTCAAAGCTAACATATCCTAACATAGCCAAACGTAACATTACCAACCGTTATGTATCTCAACCCAAAGTGCCGAGAACACTATTGCTGGCCTGCCCGAAGCCAAGCAGTGCATACTAGTGCACAGTGGAGCGCAGAAATCCACCGAACAACAGATTATACTTCGAAAGGCAAAGCTATCTTAACCTAACCGGATCGGACATGACCTAATCAAACGTAGCATAACTCAACCTATCGTGCCGAGACCCCTATTACCGGCCACCCGTGAGTCGAGCAGAGCACGGCAGACAGCTGTAGAACGAAGAAATACGCCAAACAGCGGAGTGTAGCACAAAAGTCTAGGCTATTCTGTCCTAACCCTACCAAACGTAGCAAAACCAAACGCAAGCTAACCCGGACAAACATGACGAGACAAATACTGCTGCCCTCCCCATAGTCAACTGCCGGGACCACTACGGCTGACCTCCGTATAGCCAAGCAGAATATACTAGAGCTCAGTCGATAGCAGGAATCCAGCCTATAGCAGTATATAGCACAAAGGCAAAGCCACTCTAACCAAACCTATCTTCACTTAACCAAAGCAGACGTAACGTAACTGAACCATACGTGCCACGAACGTTATTGCTGGCCTCCCCAGAGACAAACAGAACATATTCGTGCACATTAGGGCGCAGAAGTCCACCGAATAACGGTGTTCAGCATAAAAGTTATAGCTATCCATTCCTAACCTATCCAATCGTAACATAACCGAAAGTAACCTAACTCAAAGTAACATGCCGCGACCAATGCTGCTGTTCTCCCCAAAGCTGAGCAGAGCATATTAGGGCGCAGCAGAGGACAGAAATCCCCCGAGAAGCAGTGTAGGGCACAAAAGCTAAATCTTTCCCATCCTAACCTAGCCAAGCATAAACTAACCAAACGTAATATGACTGAGTCTAACGTGCCACTATTGCTGGCCTCCCCAGGTCCATGCTGAACGTACTAGAAGAGAGTAGGGTGCAGAAATTCGTAGAATAGCAATGTGTAGCAGAAAAATCAAAGATACGCGTGCCCAACCCATGCCAACTTTAACCAACCATACGTAAGCTATCACAACGTAACATGACGCGGCAACTATCTCTCGCCACACCGGGGTAAAGCAGAGCGTATTACAGCACAGTAGAGCGGAGAAATCCACCGATAAGCTGCGTATATCACAAAAGTTAAAGCCACTCCATCCTAACCAAACAAACCGTAACATAACAAACGTAACAGAACTCAAAGTAACGTGCCCCGACCCCAATTGCTGGCACGCCCGGAGCGAAGCAGAGCATATTAGGGCACGGTAGAGCACAGAAATACCCCGAGTAGCAGTGTATAGCACAAAAGTCAAAGCTACACTCACCTAGCGTAACCAAACGTAACATAACCAAACGTAACGTAGCTCAGACTGCGGCGCCACGACCAGAACTGTTGGCCTCACGAGAGCTAACCAGAATATAGCAGAGCAACGTAGGGCGCTGAAATCGACAGAATAGCAATGTATGGCACAAAAGTGAAAGCTATCCCATTCAAACATAGCTAAACCACGACAGGCCAGGCGTAACGTACCTCAAACTAATTTGCCGTTGCCAATATTCCTGGCGTCTACAGACGCAAGCAGATCGTGGCAGCGCACAGTACAGCGCAGAAGTCGACAGAATAGCAGCGGGTAGCACAAAGGTCAAAGCTACGCTCTCCGCACCTGACCAGACCTAACGTAGCCGAACGTAACATAATCCAAACTAACGTTTCGAGACCACTATTACTAGCCTCCATAGAGCCAAGCAGAATATACTAGAGCGCAGTAGAGCGCAGTAATTAAACGCATTGCCGCGTATAGCGAAAGTGTGGAAGATACTCCAACTCAACCTTTCCAAACCTAACCCTACCGAACGTAGCATAACTCGACATAAGGTGCCGAGGTTAGTATTTCTGTCCACCACTGCGCCGAGCAGAGCATATTATAGCGCAGTAGAGCGCAGGAATCCACCGCATGGCAGTGTATTGACAGAAGACGAAGATATCCCATCCTAACCTAACCAAAGGTTACCGAAACTCACGTAGCATAGCTCAACGTAAGCTGCCGCGGCCACTACTCCTGGTATGCCCGGAGAGAAGTAGAGTGTGATAGCGCACAATAGGGCTTGGAAGTCCATGGATTTGCCGTTTGTAGCACAAAAATCATAGCTACCCCACCATTACCCAAACTAACCTAGCCAAACTAAAAATAATCTAACTCAACCTAACGAGCCGCGACCACTATTGATGGCTTCCCCGTGGCCAGGCATAGCATTTAATGACGCAGTATGGGCCCAGATCCATACAATCGCAGTGTATAGCAGTATAATCAATGCAATCGAGACCTTACCCATGCTAACATAAAATAACCACACGTAACCTAGCTTAACCTAACATGCCGCGGCCACCATTTCTGCCTTCCCCGGAACCAAGCTGAGCATATTAGGGTAGAGTAGAGCGCAGATGTCCATAGAATCGCAGTGCATAGCGCAAGGGTAGAAGCTACCCTCTCCTAAGATAACCAAACGTAACACAACCGAACGTAGCTTAACTAAAGCAAACGTGCAGATACCACTGTTCCATGAATAGACAGAGCCAAACAGAATATACTAGAGCACTGTGCAACGCAGGAATCTACTGGACAACAGTGTATACAACGAAAGCCAAAGCTATCCAAGCCTAACCCAGAATAACGTAGACCAACCAAACGCAGGCTAATACAACCTAACGAGCCGACACCACTATTACCGCCCCCCAGAGTCGAGTAGAGTATGATACAGCCACGTAGAGCGTAGAAATCGTCCGAGCAACAGTCTGTAGCGCAAAAGCCAACTATATACTATCCTAACCTATTCAAACGTAATATAAGCAAACGCAACATAACTTAACCTAACGTGCCGAGACCACTATTGCTTGCATCCCCAGAACCGATCACGGTATAGTAGACCAATATAAATCGCAGAATTCCGCCGAACAGCAGTGTATAGCACAAAAGTCAGGGATACCCTATCCTAACCCAAATGAACGTAACCAAACCAAACGTAGCCTGACCTAACCTAACATGCCGAGACCACTATTGCTGCCATCCTCCGAGTCGAGCAGAGTACAGTAGAGTAATGTAGAGTTCAGAAATTCTCCGAATAACGGTGTATAGCGCAAAAGTCGAAGCTACCCTATTCTAACATAACCAATCGTATCGTAAGCTTAGCATATCTCGAACAAATGTGCCGAGAAGTCAAGTACTGGCCTCTACACAGTCGAGCAGAGAATTGCAGTGCAATGTAGAGCGTAGAAAACCTCCGAATAGCGGCAAATAGCACAAAAGTCAAAGATATCCTATTCTAACCTAATCAATTGTATCATAAGCGGACGTAACGTAACCCAAACAGACGTGCCACGAAAGTCATTGCTGGCGTCACGAGAGCT
>NW_016908237.1:246072-257124 GCF_001483705.2 Eufriesea mexicana | reverse complement strand
CGAACGTTATTGCTGGCCTCCCCAGAGACAAATAGAACATATTCGTGCACATTAGGGCGCAGAAGTCCACCGAATAACGGTGTTCAGCATAAAAGTCATAGCTACCCTATCCTAACCTATCCAATCGTAACATAACCGAAAGCAACCTAACTCTAAGTAACATGCCGAGACCAATGCTGCTGTTCTCCCCAAAGCTGAGCAGAGCATATTAGGGCGCAGCAGAGGTCAGAAGTCCACCGAAAAGCAGTGTAGGGCACAAAAGCTAAGTGTTTCCCATCCTAATCTAGCCAAGCCTAAACTAACCAAACGTAATATGACTGAGTCTAACGTGCCACTAATGCTGGCCTCCCCAGGTCTATGCTGAACATACTAGAAGAGAGTAGGACGCAGAAATCCGTAGAATAGCAATGTATAGCAGAAAAATCAAAGATACGCATGCCCTACCCATGCCAACTTTAACTAACCATACGTAAGCTATCACAACGTAAGATGACGCGGCAACTATCTCTCGCCACCCCGGGGTAAAGCAGAGCGTATTACAGCACAGTAGAGCGGAGAAATCCACCGATAAGCAGCGCATATCACAAAAGTTAAAGCCACTCCATCCTAACCAAACAAACCGTAACATAACAAAACGTAACAGAACTCAAAGTAACGTGCCCCGACCCCAATTGCTGGCACGCCCGGAGCGAAGCAGAGCATATTAGGGCACGGTAGAGCATAGAAATACCCCGAGTAGCAGTGTATAGCACAAAAGTCAAAGCTACACTCACCTAGCGTAACCAAACGTAACATAACCAAACGTAACGTAGCTCAGACTGCGGCGCCACGACCAGAACTGTTGGCCTCACGAGAGCTAACCAGAATATAGCAGAGCAACGTAGGGCGCTGAAATCGACAGAATAGCAATGTATGGCACAAAAGTGAAAGCTATCCCATTCAAACATAGCTAAACCACGACAGGCCAGGCGTAACGTACCTCAAACTAATTTGCCGTTGCCAATATTCCTGGCGTCTACAGACGCAAGCAGATCGTGGCAGCGCACAGTACAGCGCAGAAGTCGACAGAATAGCAGCGGGTAGCACAAAGGTCAAAGCTACGCTCTCCGCACCTGACCAGACCTAACGTAGCCGAACGTAACATAATCCAAACTAACGTTTCGAGACCACTATTACTAGCCTCCATAGAGCCAAGCAGAATATACTAGAGCGCAGTAGAGCGCAGTAATTAAACGCATTGCCGCGTATAGCGAAAGTGTGGAAGATACTCCAACTCAACCTTTCCAAACCTAACCCTACCGAACGTAGCATAACTCGACATAAGGTGCCGAGGTTAGTATTTCTGTCCACCACTGCGCCGAGCAGAGCATATTATAGCGCAGTAGAGCGCAGGAATCCACCGCATGGCAGTGTATTGCCAGAAGACGAAGATATCCCATCCTAACCTAACCAAAGGTTACCGAAACTCACGTAGCATAGCTCAACGTAAGCTGCCGCGGCCACTACTCCTGGTATGCCCGGAGAGAAGTAGAGTGTGATAGCGCACAATAGGGCTTGGAAGTCCATGGATTTGCCGTTTGTAGCACAAAAATCATAGCTACCCCACCATTACCCAAACTAACCTAGCCAAACTAAAAATAATCTAACTCAACCTAACGAGCCGCGACCACTATTGATGGCTTCCCCGTGGCCAGGCATAGCATTTAATGACGCAGTATGGGCCCAGATCCATACAATCGCAGTGTATAGCAGTATAATCAATGCAATCGAGACCTTACCCATGCTAACATAAAATAACCACACGTAACCTAGCTTAACCTAACATGCCGCGGCCACCATTTCTGCCCTCCCCGGAACCAAGCTGAGCATATTAGGGTAGAGTAGAGCGCAGATGTCCATAGAATCGCAGTGCATAGCGCAAGGGTAGAAGCTACCCTCTCCTAAGATAACCAAACGTAACACAACCGAACGTAGCTTAACTAAAGCAAACGTGCAGATACCACTGTTCCATGAATAGACAGAGCCAAACAGAATATACTAGAGCACTGTGCAACGCAGGAATCTACTGGACAACAGTGTATACAACGAAAGCCAAAGCTATCCAAGCCTAACCCAGAATAACGTAGACCAACCAAACGCAGGCTAATACAACCTAACGAGCCGACACCACTATTACCGCCCCCCAGAGTCGAGTAGAGTATGATACAGCCACGTAGAGCGTAGAAATCGTCCGAGCAACAGTCTGTAGCGCAAAAGCCAACTATATACTATCCTAACCTATTCAAACGTAATATAAGCAAACGCAACATAACTTAACCTAACGTGCCGAGACCACTATTGCTTGCATCCCCAGAACCGATCACGGTATAGTAGACCAATATAAATCGCAGAATTCCGCCGAACAGCAGTGTATAGCACAAAAGTCAGGGATACCCTATCCTAACCCAAATGAACGTAACCAAACCAAACGTAGCCTGACCTAACCTAACATGCCGAGACCACTATTGCTGCCATCCTCCGAGTCGAGCAGAGTACAGTAGAGTAATGTAGAGTTCAGAAATTCTCCGAATAACGGTGTATAGCGCAAAAGTCGAAGCTACCCTATTCTAACATAACCAATCGTATCGTAAGCTTAGCATATCTCGAACAAATGTGCCGAGAAGTCAAGTACTGGCCTCTACACAGTCGAGCAGAGAATTGCAGTGCAATGTAGAGCGTAGAAAACCTCCGAATAGCGGCAAATAGCACAAAAGTCAAAGATATCCTATTCTAACCTAATCAATTGTATCATAAGCGGACGTAACGTAACCCAAACAGACGTGCCACGAAAGTCATTGCTGGCGTCACGAGAGCTGAGCAGAGTATAACAGAGAAATTTAGGACGCTGGAATCGTCCGAATAGCTGTGTATAGGAAAAAGTCAGAGATATCCAGCCCGAATCTGACCTTACAATGCCAAGTCAAACGTGACCAATCACAGCCCAACGTACCGAGCCCATAATTGCTGGCCGCCCATCGTCAAGCAGCGCGTATTATAGGTGAGTAGTGCGCAGAGGTCCACAGAATGGCAGTGTATAGCGCGAAAGTCAAAAATACCCTTACAAACGTAACCTAACCAAAAGTAACCTACCATAGCATAACGCGCCGCGGCCACAATTTCAAGCATTCCCAGATCCAAGCAGGGAAACTTAGAAAGCAGTAGAGCTCAGAAATCCACCAAATAGCAGTGCATGGCGCAAAAGTTAGAGCTATCAATTCCTAACCCAACCAAACGTAACCTAAACGAACGCCGCCTAACTGAAGCTGACAGGCCGAGACCACTATTCCTGCCCTCCACAGCGCCAATCAGAAGAAAAGAAGAGAGCAGAAGTCCATACAATGGCAATGCGTAGCACAGAAGTCTTAAATATCCTAATATAATGCAGCGTTATCTGACCTATCCGAACGTAACCTGACTCAACATAACGTGCGGAGACCACTATTGCTGGTCTTGTGAGGGCCAAGCTGAAAATATTAGAGCACCGTAGTGCGCAAAAAACACCTAATAACAAACAATAGCACTAAAGTTAATGCTATCCTCTCCTTACATGGCCAACCGTAACATAGCCGAGCATAACCTAATTCAACCTAACGTGCCACGACCCCTATTGCTGGCCTCCAAAGAGCGAAGCAGAGCACATTACTGGAGGGTACATGGCAGAAATCCATATAATCGCAGTGTTTATCAGAAAAGTCTAAGCTACCCAAACATAACCCAAACAAACAGAACATAGCCAAGCGTGGTCTGACACAGCCTATCGTGCCGAGACCGCTAATGTTGCCCTCCCCAGATCAAAGCAGGACATACTAGAAGTCAGTAGATGACAGAAATCCACCAAAAAGCAGTGTACAGCACAAAAATTATTGCTACCCTGACCAAACTTAGCCTAACCCAACCTAACCGAGCGTAACATGACCCAACGTTACGTGCGGAGGCCACTATTGTTGGCCTTCCCAGAGCCAGGCCGAAAATAATAAAGCACTCTAGGGAGCAGATACCCACCTAATAGCAGAATATAGTACTGAAGTCAAAGCTATTCTCTCCCAAACTGACCAACCGTAACATAGCCAAACGTAACATAATTGAAACTAACGTGCTGCGACCGCTATTTCTGGCCTCCCCGGAGCCAAGCAGGTCATACTATAGCACGGTAGTGCACAGGAAGCCGCGAATAGCAGTGTACATCACAGAAGGTAAAGCTATCCTGACCAAAATTGGGCTAACCCAACCTAAGCGAACGTAACCTGACTGAAAGTAATGGGCCGGGACAACTATTGCTTGCCTTTCCAGAGCTCAGCTGAAAATATTAAAGCACTGTAGGGAGCAGAAATCCGCCTAATAGCAGACTAAGGCACTAAAGTCAAAGCTATCATCTCCTAACCTATATAATCGTTACATAACCGGACGTGTCCTTTCCTACACTGACGTGCTGCTGCCGCTATTGCTGCCTTCCCCAGAGCCTAGCAGGACATTCTAGAGCACAGCAGAGCGCAGAAATACATCGAAAAGTAGTGTACAGCACAAATGTTAAAGCTACCCTAAGCAAACATATCCTAACCCAACCTAGCCGGACGTAACTTGACACAGCATAACGTGCCGAGACCACCATTGCTGTCCTTCCCAGAGGCAAGCTATGAATTTTCAGGCATTGTAGGGCGCAGAAATCCTCCGAATAGCAGACTGTAGCCCTAAGGTAAAAGCTATCCTCTCCTAACCTATCCAAACGTAACCTAACGAAACGTAACCTAAATTAACCTAACGTGCCGCGAGCACTATTGCTGGCCACACCAGAGCCAAGCAGAAGACACTGGTAGAGAGGAGAACGCAGATATCCAGTTAACCGCAGTGCATATCGGGAAAGTAAGAGCTACCAAGCCTAACCCAAACCAACAGAACAGAACCAAATATAGCCTGACGTAGCCTAACGAGACTGCTATTGTTGCCCTCCCAGAGGCAACCAGGACATACTAGAACACAGTAGATCGCAGGAATCCATCGAATAGCAGTTTACAGCACAAAAGATAAAGCTATCCTGACCAAAGATTGTCGAAACTAACCCAACCGAACGTTTCCTGACTCAACCTGCCGTGCCGCGACAACTATTGCTGGCCTCCACAGAGTTAAGCGGGAAGCGCTAGTGGAGAGTAGAACGCAGAATTCCATATAATCACTGTGAATGTCAGAGAAGTCAAAGCTACTCAGGCGTAACCCGAACAAACAGCACATAGCCAAACATGGCCTGACTGAACCTATCGTGACGACACAGCCGTTGTTGCCCTCCACAGAGTCAATATGGTCATACTAGAGCGCGCTAGAGCGCAGGAATACACCGAATAGCAGCGTACAGCACAAAGGTTAAGGCTATACCGATCAAACATAGCCTAACCCGACATAACCGAGCGTAACCTGATCAAACTTAACGTGCCGAGACCACTGTTGGTGGCCTTCCCAGAGCCAGGAGGAAAATATTAACGCACCCTCGGGGGCAGAAGTTCACCTAATAACAGACTAGAGCGCTAAAGTCAAAGCTACCCACTCTTAACGTAACCAACCGTAACATAGCGAAACGTAACACAACTCAAACTGTCGTGCCGAGGCAGTTATTGGACATCTCCCCAGAGCCAAGCAGGACATACTGGAGCACTGTAGCGCGCAGAAATTCACCTACTAGAAGACTACAGCACTAAAGTCATAACTATCCTCCCCTAGCCTAACAAATCGCAAATAACCAAACATAACCTACCTCAACCTAACGCGCCGCGACCACTATTGCTTGCCTCTCCAGAGCCATGCAGAACATATTAGTGGAGTGCGCAGAGCAGAAATCAATAGAATCGCTATGTATAGCAGGAAAGTCAAAGCAATCCAAGCATAACCCAAGCAAACATTACCTAACGAAACGTAGCCTAATAAAGTTTAACGTGGCGAGACCACTATTACCGGCCACCCCAGAGTCGAACAGAGCATGGTAGAGCAATGTAGAGCGTAGAAATACACCGAACAGCTGTGTGTAGCTCAAAAGTCAAGGACAATCCGACCAAACCTAACCCAGACCAACCTATGCAAACGTAACGCAACGCAAGCTAACGCGCCGCGAGCACCATTTTTGGCGTCCGCAGACACAAACAAAATATACTAGAGCACAGTAGAGTGCAGGAAGCCACCGAATAGCAATTTATAGCACAAAAGTGAAGGATACCTTAACCAAACCTGAACTAATATAGCCTAACAGAAAGTAGACTAACTGGACCTAACCAGACGAGTCCGCTATTGCTGGCGTCCACATCGCCAAGCGGAATACATTAGAGGTGAGTAGAGCGCAGAAGTCACAGGAATGGCAATATATTGCTGAAGAGTCAAAGCTATTCTAACCTTACCCAGAATAACCTAACCTAGCCAAACGTAACCTATCTCCACCTAACGTGCCAAAATCGCTATTGCTATCCACGCCATCGACAAGCATAGAATATTAGACCACAGTAGGTGGTACAAATCCTCCGAATAGCAGTGCATTGCACAAAAGACAGATCTACAATGTCCTAACCAAGCCAAACGTAACAAAACCGCTCGTAACCGAACAAAATCAAACGTACAGCGACCACTATTGCTGGCACCCACAGAGTCGAGCAGGTTATACTTGAGCAGTAACCCAAACAAACATAACCTAACCAAATGTAGCTTATCCGAACCTAAGGTGCCGAGACCGCGATTTCTGGCCTCCCCAGAGTCGAGCAGAGTATAGTAGAGCAATGAAAAGCGCAGAAATCCTCCGTGTGGCAGTGTATACCACAAGCGGTATGGTAATCCCATGATAACTTATCCAATCGTAGTGTAACCAAACGTAACCTAACCCAACCAGAAGTGCATACAACATTAATGCTCATCTCTCCAGAGCCAAGCGGAGTATGCTAGAGCACAGTAGAGCGAAGAAATCGGCCGCATTGGAGAGCAAAGCAGAAAAGTAAAACATATCCAAACATAATCAAACGTAACAAATAACAACCCAACGTTCCTAGCCCTCTATTGCTGGCCTCCCCGTCGGCAAGCAGGGTACATTAAAGGAGAATAGGGCGCTGAGGCCCAAAGAATGTCAGTTCCTGGCACAAAAGTCAAAGAAATTCCAACCTGGCCCAAACAAGCCTATCCTAACCAAACATAACCTAGAAAAACTTAACGCGCCAGGGCCGCGATTTCTGGAATTCCCAGAGCAGAGCAGGGTACATTAGATCACAGTAGAGCGCAGAAATCCACCGAACAGCAGTCTACAGCACAAAAGTCAAAGCTATCCTGGCCTAACCTGACCAAACGTAATATAACCAAACATAACGGACACAACCTTTGGAGCAACGACCGCTATTGCTGGCCCACGAGAGCAAAGCGGAGTACAGCAGAGCAATGTAGGACGCTGCAATCGGCCGAATAGCAGTGTATAGCGGAAAAAAGTCACATCTATCCCAACCATACCTAACCAAACCTAGCCTAGCCTAACTGAACGTAGCCAAACCTAACATGCCGCGACTACTACTCCTGGCGTTAACAGTCAAAGGCACACTGTGATAGCGCAAAGCAGAGCGCAGAGGTTCATAGAATACCAGCATGTAGCTCAATAGTTGTAGCCACCTCGACCTAACCCAAAGAATCCGAACAGATCCAAACGTAATTTAACTCAGCCTGACATGCCGCGGCCACTATTCCTGGCCTCCCCAGAGCGAAGCAGGACATATTAGAGGAAATTAGGATGCAGAAATCGATAGCATCGCAGTGTAGAGCAGGAACGTCAAGAATATCCAAACCTAACCCAAACATACGTAACTTAACGTATCGTAACAAAACTCAACGTAACTTCCGGCGACCACTGTTGCTGGCCTCCCCAGCGTACAGCAGATCAGAATAGAGGACAGCGGAGTTCAGGAATGGGCAGAATAACTGTTTATAGCATGAAAGTTAAAGATAACCTGACAAAACCTAGCCCAACATAATCTAACCGAACGTAACCTTGCTCAACATAACGCGCCACGACCACTGCTGCTCGCATCCCGAGAGTAGAGCAGGGTATAGTAGTGCAATGTGGAGCGCAGCTATCCACCGAATGTAAGTTTATAGCACAAGAGTCTAAGCAATCCTGTCCTAACATGACCCAAACTAACCTAACCAAACGTAGAATAACTGTACCTAACGAGCCGAGGCCACTGTTGCTGGCCTGCATAGAGCCAAGCGGTACATATAAGAGCACAGTAGAGCGCAGAGATTCACCTAATTGCAGTGCATAACAGAAGAGTCGAACACATCCTGACCTAACATGAGCTTACGTAACCTACACAAACGAAGTGTTGCTAATCGCAACGTGACGAGGCCAGTAATGCTGGCCTCCCAAGAGTGAAGCAGGGCATATTAGGGCACATGAGAGGGCGGAAATCCACACTATAGCAGTGAGTAGCACAAATGTCGAAGTAGCCTATCCTAATCTAGCCAAACGTAATACACCCAAACGTAGCATAACACAACCTAACATGACGAAACCACTATTGCTGGCTTCCACAAAGACAAGCAGAAGGTACTAGAGCACAGTAGTGCGCAGAAATAAACCGCATTGCAGTGAACTGCGTAAGAGACGTAGACACCCTAGCATAACATGACCCACCCTTACCGAGCAAGTCGAGGCATAACTCAACATGCCTTTCCGCACACAGCTGCTCCTGGTCTCTCTAGAGCCGAGCAGATTGTAGTAGAGCGCAGTGGACCACAGAAATCCACGGAATAGCAGTGTAAATCACAAAAGTAAGAGTAGCGTATCCTAAGCTAGCCGAACGTAGCACACCCAAACGGAGCATATCCAGCCGATACACGACGTAACCGCTACTGCTGGCCTCCCCAGCGCCAAGCAGAACATACTACAGTCCAGCAGAGCGCAAAAGTCCACCGCATTGCAGTTTATACCGCAAGAGTCATACATATCCTGACCGAACCTCACCAAACCTAACCAACCCAAACGTAGTGTAACAGCACGGAACATGACGAGACCAATATTGGGTGCCTTCCCAGAGCCAATCAGGAAATATTAGATATCACTGGATAGCAGAAATCTACCGAGTAGCAGTGTATACCGCAGAAGACAAGGCCATCTTGTCCTAACCTAACCAAACGAAACGTAAGCACACGTAACATATCTGAACCTAACTAGACGAGACCACTGTTCCTTGCCTCCACAGAGCCAAGCAGCATCTACTAGAGCACCGTAGATCACAGGAATTCACCGAAAAGCAGTGAATAGCACGAAAGACAAAGGTATCCTGATCAAGCATAAGCAAACATATACTAACCAAATATAACCTAACACAACCTAATGTGCCTCGACCTCCATGCCTCGTTTCCTGGAGCCTAGTAGATTGTTGTAGGGCAATGTAGAGAGCATAAATTCTCCAAACGGCAGTGTGCAGCTCGAAAGTCAGAGAAACACTAACAAGCCTTCCTAACCTAACCTAACGAATCGTACCTAACACAAACTAGCGTGCCGGGACCACCACTACCGGCAATCCCAAAGCCAAGAAGAACATATTAGAGCAGAGTAGAGCGCAGAAATCCACCGTATAGCAATGAATTGCACAAAAGCCGTAGATATTCTAGCATAATCTGACAAAGCCTAACCTTGGCAAACGTAGCGTAGCTCATCTCAAAGTGAAGAGACCAGTATGCCTGGCCACACCGGAGCCCAGCTGATTATACTAGAGCGCCGTGGAGGGCAGAAATCCGCCGCATTTCTGTGCACAGCAGAAGAGTCAAACATATCCTGACCAAACCTGACGTTACCTATCCTGTACAAACGTAGTGTAACTAAACCCAACGCGGTGAGACCAATAGTGCTGGCCTCCCCGTAGACAATCAGGGCATATTAAAGCACAGTAGAGCGCAGAAGTCCACCAAGCCGCAGTGAATAGCGCAAAAGTCAAAGCGACCTATTGTGACCTAGCCAAACGTAACACACCCAAACGTAATCAAACTATACTTGACATAACGAGACAACCATTGCTGGCCTCCCTAGAGCCAAGCAGAAGACACTAGAATGCTGTAGAGCGCAGAAATCCGCGGGTGGCGGTGTATAGCACAAGATTCTAAACAACCCTATCTTAACCTCACTAAACGTAACGTAGCAGAACGTAACCTAACAGAACCTAACGCGCTGCGATAACTATTGCTGGCCTCCAATTGGCCAAGCAGAATATACAACAGCACAGCAGAGCTCAGATACCCACCGCATTGCAGTGTACAACAAAAATGTCAAACATACCCTGAACTAACTTGATCGAACGTAACCTACCTTAACGTAGCATAACTCATCTTAACGTGACGAGAATAATATTACTGGCATAGTCAGAGCAAAGCAGAACGAATTGGAGCACATTAGGGCGCAGAAATCCGCCGAATAGGAGTGAATAGCACAAAAGCCGAAGCAGCATCTCCTAACCTAGCCAAGCGAGACATATCCAAACGTAACCTGGCTAAAGCTAACATGACGAGACCACTGACTCTGGCCTCCCCTGAGACAAGCAGGATACATTAGAGCACAGCAGTTCCCAAGAACCGAGCGAATAGTCGTGCATGACACGAAAGCCATAGCTATCCTGACCAAAATTAATACAACCTAACATACTAAAACCTAATGTGTCAACCTAACATGTCACAAACTAACGTGCCACGAACACCTTAGCTCGACTCTCCAGTGTCGGGCAGATTATAGTAGAGCAATGTAGAGCATAGAAGACGACCGTACAGCAGAGTTCAGCCCAAACGTGGAAGAAATGCTAACCAAGACTTTCTAACCAAACCTAACGAAGCGAATCCTATCTCAATATGACGTGCCGACACCACTGTTATTTGCGATCCCAGATCCAAGAAGAATGTATTAGAGAAAAGTAGAGCGGCGAAATCCATCGAATAGCAGTGCGTAGCACAAAAGTCAAGGTAACATATCCTAACCTAGACAAACGTAACACATCCAAACGGAACCTAACCAAC
>NW_016908237.1:162490-244790 GCF_001483705.2 Eufriesea mexicana | reverse complement strand
AAAACTTAACGCGCCAGGGCCGCGATTTCTGGAATTCCCAGAGCAGAGCAGGGTACATTAGATCACAGTAGAGCGCAGAAATCCACCGAACAGCAGTCTACAGCACAAAAGTCAAAGCTATCCTGGCCTAACCTGACCAAACGTAATATAACCAAACATAACGGACACAACCTTTGGAGCAACGACCGCTATTGCTGGCCCACGAGAGCAAAGCGGAGTACAGCAGAGCAATGTAGGACGCTGCAATCGGCCGAATAGCAGTGTATAGCGGAAAAAAGTCACATCTATCCCAACCATACCTAACCAAACCTAGCCTAGCCTAACTGAACGTAGCCAAACCTAACATGCCGCGACTACTACTCCTGGCGTTAACAGTCAAAGGCACACTGTGATAGCGCAAAGCAGAGCGCAGAGGTTCATAGAATACCAGCATGTAGCTCAATAGTTGTAGCCACCTCGACCTAACCCAAAGAATCCGAACAGATCCAAACGTAATTTAACTCAGCCTGACATGCCGCGGCCACTATTCCTGGCCTCCCCAGAGCGAAGCAGGACATATTAGAGGAAATTAGGATGCAGAAATAGATAGCATCGCAGTGTAGAGCAGGAACGTCAAGAATATCCAAACCTAACCCAAACATACGTAACTTAACGTATCGTAACAAAACTCAACGTAACTTCCGGCGACCACTGTTGCTGGCCTCCCCAGCGTACAGCAGATCAGAATAGAGGACAGCGGAGTTCAGGAATGGGCAGAATAACTGTTTATAGCATGAAAGTTAAAGATAACCTGACAAAACCTAGCCCAACATAATCTAACCGAACGTAACCTTGCTCAACATAACGCGCCACGACCACTGCTGCTCGCATCCCGAGAGTAGAGCAGGGTATAGTAGTGCAATGTGGAGCGCAGCTATCCACCGAATGTAAGTTTATAGCACAAGAGTCTAAGTAATCCTGTCCTAACATGACCCAAACTAACCTAACCAAACGTAGAATAACTGTACCTAACGAGCCGAGGCCACTGTTGCTGGCCTGCATAGAGCCAAGCGGTACATATAAGAGCACAGTAGAGCGCAGAGATTCACCTAATTGCAGTGCATAACAGAAGAGTCGATCACATCCTGACCTAACATGAGCTTACGTAACCTACACAAACGAAGTGTTGCTAATCGCAACGTGACGAGGCCAGTAATGCTGGCCTCCCAAGAGTGAAGCAGGGCATATTAGGGCACATGAGAGGGCGGAAATCCACACTATAGCAGTGAGTAGCACAAATGTCGAAGTAGCCTATCCTAATCTAGCCAAACGTAATACACCCAAACGTAGCATAACACAACCTAACATGACGAAACCACTATTGCTGGCTTCCACAAAGACAAGCAGAAGGTACTAGAGCACAGTAGTGCGCAGAAATAAACCGCATTGCAGTGAACTGCGTAAGAGACGTAGACACCCTAGCATAACATGACCCACCCTTACCGAGCAAGTCGAGGCATAACTCAACATGCCTTTCCGCACACAGCTGCTCCTGGTCTCTCTAGAGCCGAGCAGATTGTAGTAGAGCGCAGTGGACCACAGAAATCCACGGAATAGCAGTGTAAATCACAAAAGTAAGAGTAGCGTATCCTAAGCTAGCCGAACGTAGCACACCCAAACGGAGCATATCCAGCCGATACACGACGTAACCGCTACTGCTGGCCTCCCCAGCGCCAAGCAGAACATACTACAGTCCAGCAGAGCGCAAAAGTCCACCGCATTGCAGTTTATACCGCAAGAGTCATACATATCCTGACCGAACCTCACCAAACCTAACCAACCTCATACTACAGTCCAGCAGAGCGCAAAAGTCCACCGCATTGCAGTTTATACCGCAAGAGTCATACCTATCCTGACCGAAGCTCACCAAACCTAACCAACCTAAACGTAGTGTAACAGCACGGAACATGACGAGACCAATATTGGGTGCCTTCCCAGAGCCAATCAGGAAATATTAGATATCACTGGATAGCAGAGATCTACCGAGTAGCAGTGTATACCGCAGAAGACAAGGCCATCTTGTCCTAACCTAACCAAACGAAACGTAAGCACACGTAACATATCTGAACCTAACTAGACGAGACCACTGTTCCTTGCCTCCACAGAGCCAAGCAGCATCTACTAGAGCACCGTAGATCACAGGAATTCACCGAAAAGCAGTGAATAGCACGAAAGACAAAGGTATCCTGATCAAGCATAAGCAAACATATACTAACCAAATATAACCTAACACAACCTAATGTGCCTCGACCTCCATGCCTCGTTTCCTGGAGCCTAGTAGATTGTTGTAGGGCAATGTAGAGAGCATAAATTCTCCAAACGGCAGTGTGCAGCTCGATAGTCAGAGAAACACTAACAAGCCTTCCTAACCTAACCTAACGAATCGTACCTAACACAAACTAGCGTGCCGGGACCACCACTACCGGCAATCCCAAAGCCAAGAAGAACATATTAGAGCAGAGTAGAGCGCAGAAATCCACCGTATAGCAATGAATTGCACAAAAGCCGTAGATATTCTAGCATAATCTGACAAAGCCTAACCTTGGCAAACGTAGCGTAGCTCATCTCAAAGTGAAGAGACCAGTATGCCTGGCCACACCGGAGCCCAGCTGATTATACTAGAGCGCCGTGGAGGGCAGAAATCCGCCGCATTTCTGTGCACAGCAGAAGAGTCAAACATATCCTGACCAAACCTGACGTTACCTATCCTGTACAAACGTAGTGTAACTAAACCCAACGCGGTGAGACCAATAGTGCTGGCCTCCCCGTAGACAATCAGGGCATATTAAAGCACAGTAGAGCGCAGAAGTCCACCAAGCCGCAGTGAATAGCGTAAAAGTCAAAGCGACCTATTGTGACCTAGCCAAACGTAACACACCCAAACGTAATCAAACTATACTTGACATAACGAGACAACCATTGCTGGCCTCCCTAGAGCCAAGCAGAAGACACTAGAATGCTGTAGAGCGCAGAAATCCGCGGGTGGCGGTGTATAGCACAAGATTCTAAACAACCCTATCTTAACCTCACTAAACGTAACGTAGCAGAACGTAACCTAACAGAACCTAACGCGCTGCGATAACTATTGCTGGCCTCCAATTGGCCAAGCAGAATATACAACAGCACAGCAGAGCTCAGATACCCACCGCATTGCAGTGTACAACAAAAATGTTTATCATACCCTGAACTAACTTGATCGAACGTAACCTACCTTAACGTAGCATAACTCATCTTAACGTGACGAGAATAATATTACTGGCATAGTCAGAGCAAAGCAGAACGAATTGGAGCACATTAGGGCGCAGAAATCCGCCGAATAGGAGTGAATAGCACAAAAGCCGAAGCAGCATCTCCTAACCTAGCCAAGCGAGACATATCCAAACGTAACCTGGCTAAAGCTAACATGACGAGACCACTGACTCTGGCCTCCCCTGAGACAAGCAGGATACATTAGAGCACAGCAGTTCCCAAGAACCGAGCGAATAGTCGTGCATGACACGAAAGCCATAGCTATCCTGACCAAAATTAATACAACCTAACATACTAAAACCTAATGTGTCAACCTAACATGTCACAAACTAACGTGCCACGAACACCTTAGCTCGACTCTCCAGTGTCGGGCAGATTATAGTAGAGCAATGTAGAGCATAGAAGACGACCGTACAGCAGAGTACAGCCCAAACGTGGAAGAAATGCTAACCAAGACTTTCTAACCAAACCTAACGAAGCGAATCCTATCTCAATATGACGTGCCGACACCACTGTTATTTGCGATCCCAGATCCAAGAAGAATGTATTAGAGAAAAGTAGAGCGGCGAAATCCATCGAATAGCAGTGCGTAGCACAAAAGTCAAGGTAACATATCCTAACCTAGACAAACGTAACACATCCAAACGGAACCTAACCAACTTTTTTTTACGACGAGATCGTTTTTGCTGGCCTCTACAGAGTCAACCAAAATGTAGTAGGGCACAGTATAGCACAGAAATCCACCGAATTGCAGTGAGTAGCACAAAAGCCGTAGGTACCATAACCAGTCCTGACCCAGTCTAGCCTAACGGAACGTAGCATAACTCAAAATAAGGTGCCGCGACCACTTCTGCTGGCCACGCCAAAGACAAGCAGAACATATTAAACCACAGTAGATCACTGGAATCCACCACATAGTAGTGTATAGTACGAAAGTCATTGCTACTCTAACCAAACTTAACCTTGCCGAACCAAACCAAACGTAACCTAAATCAAACTAAGGAGCAACGACCACCACTGCTCGCACTCCCAGAGTCGACTGTAGTTGAGCAGAGCACTGCAGAGCGCGTAAATTCACCGAATGGCTATGTATAGCACAACAATCAAAGAAATCCTGACCGCACCTCCCTAACCAAATCCAATGTACCGTAACGTATCCCAAACTAACGTGTCATGACTACTACTACTGGACGCCACAGTGCAAAAGTAGGGCATATTACGGTACACTAAAGCGCAGAAATACGCCGAATACCATTGCATAGCACAAAAGTCAAAGCAGCCTCTCCTAGCATAGCTAAACGTAACACAGCCGAACGTAGCGCAACTCCACCTAACGTGACGAGACCACAATTTCTGGGCTCCACAGAGTCTAGCAGAATGCAGCAGAGCACATTGGATCACAGGAATCCACCGAGTAGCAGTGTACAGCTCGAAGGTCGGTGCCATCCTAACCAAACCTAGCTTAACCTAACCTAACCTAACGTAGCGTAACTTAGCGTAGCGTGCCACGAGGACAATTGTTCGCCTCCCCTGTGTAGAGCAGAGCATATTTGAGCAATTTGGAGCGCAGAAATCCACCGAACAGAAGTGTATAGCTCAAAAGTCGAAGAAACCCTGATCAAACCTTCCTAACCTAACCCAACGAACCTTAACATAGCTCAAACTAACGTGCCGAGACTACAATTACTGGGCGCCCCTGATCCAAGCAGAACATATTAGAGCACAGTAGTGAGCAGAAGTCCACCGACTAGCAGAGAATGGCACACATGGCAAAGCTACTCTATCCTAGCTTAACTAAACATAGCATAAGCGAACGTAGCTAAGCGCAACCTGACGTGCCTAGACGACTACTGCTGGCCTCCCCAGAGACAGGCAGAATACACTAGAACGCAGTAGAGCGCGGATATCCGCGTGTAACAGTGCACAGCGTATAAGTCCGAAATATAATCTCCAAACCTCACCGAACCTAACACATCCAAACGTAGCTTATCTCAACCTAACGTGCCGGGGCCACTATTACTGGCCACCCCGGAACCAGGCAGAGCACATTAGAGCTCATTAGAGTGCAGAAATACAGGGTAACATACACATACGTAACATAGCACAAGCCAACAAGAAGAGACAACTGCTCCTGGACTCCCCAGAGCCGAGCAGAACTTGGTAGAGGAACGGAGAACGCAGAAATATGTTGAATCGCAGTGTACAGCACAAAAGTCGTATCAATCCAACCCTAACACAAGCAAGTATAGCCTAACCAAACATAGCCTACCTCAGCGTAACGTGCAGCGACCACTGTTGTTGGCCTTCCCAGGGCCAAGGAGAACATAGTATAGCACAGCTCAATGCAGCGGTCCACCGATGAACAGTGTATAGTGCGAAGGTCAAAGCTATCCTTACCGAAATTAACCTAACCTAAACCAACCAAACGTATCGTAACCCAATCCAACGCGCCGAGAAAAATATTGCTGACATTCCCAGGGCTAAGCAGAATATAGAAGAGCGCAGTAGAGCGCAGAAATCCTCCGAATAGCAGTGTATAACTCGAAAGACTAAGTGGACCTGGCTGAGCCTAATCATAACATAACATAGCAAGACGTAACCTGATTCAACCAAAAGTGCCACGATCGCTGTTGTCCGCGTCCCCAGAGTCGAGCGAGGAATAGTAGAGCAATACAGAGCGCAGAAGTACGTCGAATAGCAGTGTACAGCACAAGAGTCGAAGATAACATGACAAAACCCGTCCCAATTTAACATAACCAAACATAGCATAACTCAGCATAACATGCCGCGACCACTGCTGCTGGCATCCGCGGAGACAAGAAGAACATGGTAGAGGACAGAAGGGCGCAGAAATACACCGAGAAGCAGTGTAAAACACGAAAGTCAATGTAGCCTATCCTAAGTTAGCCAAACGTAACAAATCCAATCGTAGTCTAACTCAACCTAACATGACGAGACCACAACCGGTGGCATCCGCAGAGACAAGCAGAATATACTTGAGCACAGTAGAGCGCAGAAACCCGCGGATAGAAGTGTATAGCACAAAAGACTTGGCTATCCTACCATACCATCACAGAACGTAACGCATCCAAGCGTTGCATAACTCAACCTAACGTAACAAGGCCACTACTGCTGGGCTCCCCAGGTCCAAGCAGTATATACAAGAGCACAGAAGGGCCCAGAAATTTAGCGCATTGCAGTGTATAGCACAAAGGTTGAAGGTACACTAACCAAACCTGACCTTACCTAACCTATCCAAATGTAGTGTAACCAATCATGACGTGACGAGACCAACATTGCTGGCTTCCCCAGAGCCAAGTAGAGCATATTAAAGCTCATTCGAGCGCAGATATCCACCGAATAGCAGTGATGGGCACAAAAGTCAAAGTTGTCTATCCTAACCTAGCCAAGCGTAACATATTCAAACGTAGCCTAGCTAAACCTAACATGACTGCACCATTATTGCTGGCCTACACAGATACAAGCAGAGTATACTACAGCTCAGCGGATCGCAGAATTCAATCGCATTGCGGTGTATAGCACAAAAGTCAATGGTATCTTAGCCATACTTAACCTAACCTAACCTAACCGATCGTAACCTAATTCAACCTGATGTGCCACGACCACTGGTTTTCGCCTCCCCAGAGTCGAGCAGAGCATAGTAGAGCAATGTAGGGCGCGGAAATTCACCGAACCGCAGTGTATAGCACAAAAGTGAAAGGAATCCTAACCAAACGTTCCAAACCTAACACAATGATACGTAACCTAACACAACCTAACATGACAAGACCGCTATTGCTGGTCTCCACAGAGAAGCAGAATGTACTAGGTCACAGTAGTGCGCAGAGGTCCACCGCAATGCATTGTACAACAAAAAAGTCAAAGGTAACCTAGCCACACCTGAACAAACCTAACCCTACCCATCATACCACATCTCCACGGAACGTGCATCGACCACTATTGCTAGCCTGCACAGAGACCAGCAAAACATATTAGAGGACAGCAGAGATCAGAAATACATATCATAGCAGTGTATATCGCCAAAGTTAAAGTGTTCTATCCAGAACTAGCCAATCATAACATAACTGAACGTAGCCTAGCTCAGACTACCATGGCGAGGACGCTATTGCTGGCCTCCGCAAAGAAAAGCATAGTGCACTGAAGCACCTTACAGCAAAGAAATCCACCGAATTCCAGTGAATAGCACAGAAGCCGCGATAACCTAGCTTCACCTGACCTAAGCTAACATAACAGAACGCCGCATAGCTCAACATAACGTGCCGCGATCACTGCTCCTGGCCTCCAAATAGTCAAGCAGAACGTGGTAGAGCAGAGTAGATCGCAGATACCCACCGCATTGCAGTGCAGTCCATAACCGAACGGAGCATAGCTCAACACAGCGTGCAGCGACCACCGCTGCCGGACACCGCAGAGTGAAGCAGAATATAGCAGATCACAGTAGACGACATGAGCCCACCGGATAATAGCGTATAGCTCGGAAGCCGAAGACACCCTAAGCAAACGTTCGCAGACATAACCTAATAAAACATAGCATAACTCAACATATCGTGCCGCGACCACTACTGGCCTCCCCTGGGACAAGCAGAATATAGTAGGGCAGAGTGGAGCGCAGGAATCCTCCGAACAGCAGTGCAAAGCAGGAAAGTCAAAGATATCGGGAGAGAGCTTGCCAATGCTTGACCTAACCTAACGCAACTTAATTCAACCCAACTTGCCGAGACCAATATTGCAGGCCGCGCCAGAGCCAGGTTGAGAATATTAGAGCACAGTACAGCGCAGGTATCCGCGCATAGCAGTGTATACCACAAAAGCCTAAAATATCTTCTCGTAACTTCACAAAGCGTAACCCAACCAATGGTAGCCTAACGCAACCTAACGTGCCGAGACCACTATTGCTGACATCCTGAGCGCCAAGCAGAATATACTAAGGCACAGCAGAGCGCAGAAATCCAACATTTTGCTGTGTATCGCGCAAAAGTCGAAAATATCGTGGCCTAACCAGACCACAACTTGCATGACCAGACGTCGTGTAAACCAACTTAACGTGATGAGACCAATATGGATGGTCTCCCCAGAGCCAAGCAGAACGTGTTTGAGCAAAGTAGCAAGCAGGAATCCACCAAACAGGAATATATAGAATAAAAGTCAAGGCTATCGTTCCCTAACCTATCCAAACGTGACATGATCGAACGTAACATAACTCAAACTATCGTCCTGCGACCGCTCATTCTGGCCTCACCAGGGCCCAGCAGAATATTCTAAAGCACAGTATAGCGCAGAAGTCCACCGCATTGCAGTGCGGATCACAAAAGTGGAAGATACCCTAAGCTAACCTGTCTTAGTCTACCCTACCCGAAAGTACTGAAACCAACATATCGTGATGAGGCAAATATTGCTGGATTCCCCAGAGACAAGGAGAACACAATAGAGCACCGTAGAGCGCTGATATCCGCCGCATTGCAGTGTATAGCGGAAAAGTCCAAGATGTCCTAAGCAAACATGCCTGGTCTCACCAAGCTAAACACAGTGTAACCCAACATTGCGTGCTGCGACCGCTATTGATGGCCTCCGTGGAGCCAAGCAAAGCATATTAGTGCACGTTTGAGCGCAGGATCCAGCGAATATTAGTGAATACCACAAAAGCCAAAGTAGCGTATCCTGACCGAGCCAAACGCAACTTACACAAACGTAACCTGAGTAAGCCAAACACGACGAGACCACTGTTGCCGGCCTCGTCAGGGACACGCAGAATGTACTGTACCACAGAGGAGAGGAGAAATCTACCGCATTGGTGTGAATAGTACAAGTGCCGTAGATATCCTATACTAACCTGACCTAACTTAATGAAACCAAACGTAACGTATCTCTATCTACCGTGCAAAGGTCACCATTGCTCGCATCCCCAGAGGCGAGCAAAGTATAGTAGGGCAATGTAGATCGCAGAGGTCCACCGAATAGCATAGTGTAACGCAAAGGTCAAAGAAGTCCTAACAGAACCTTCGTATCCTAACCTAACGGAACGTAACCTTACCTAGCCTAACGTACCGAGACCACTATTACTGGCCATCCCAGAGCCATGCGGAGCATATGAGAGCGGATTAGAGCGCAGAAATACACCGAATGGCAGTGAATGCCACAAAAGTCAACGCAGCCAATCCTAACCTAGACAAACGTAAGATAACCCAACCTAACCTGGCGAGGCAGCTATTGCAGGCCCTTACAGATACAAGCAGAATGTACTGGAGCACTGTAGTGCGCAGAAATCCACCTCAATGCAGTAAATAGCACAAGAGTCGAAGATATAATAACCTAACTTTTCCCAACATACCCTAACCAATCATAGTATAACACAAACAACGTGACGCGGTCACTATTGCTCGCCACCCCAAAGTCGAACAGAGTATAGTAGAGCAATGCCGAGAGCAGAAACCCACCAAATACAAGTGCAAGGCACAAGAGTCAAAGATAACCTAACATAACCTGGCTTTGCCTAACCTAACCATACGTAGCATATCTCAAAATGACGTGCCACGAACACTGCTGCTGCTATCCACAGAGCCAAGCAGAATATGGTAGAGCACAGCAGATCACGTAAACCCACCGAACAGCAGTGTGCAGCACAAAAGTCAAAGAAATCGTAACCAAACCTTCCCAACCTACCCTAATGAAACGTAGCATATCTCAATCTAATGTGCCGAGACCACTATTGCTAGCAATTACAGCAGCAAGCAGAAAATATTAGAACTCTGTAGAGCGCAGAAGTCAGAGGATAGCAGTTTGTAGCACAGAAGGGCAAAATGTCCTACCCTCACCTTACCAAACGTAACATAACCAAACGAGGCATAACTCAACCTAATGTGCCGTGACCACTGTTTCTGGCCACCCCAGAGTCAAGCAGAATATATTAGAGCACAACAGAGCGCAGAAATCCACCATGTTGCAGTGAGCAGCACAAAGGCCGTAGATATCTTCGCGTAACCTGACCGAAATTACCACAACCAAGCGTAGCATTACTGCACACACCGCGCCGCGAAAACTGCACCTGGCCTCCACATAGCCAAGCAGAAAATAGTGGAGAACAGTGGATCACAAGAATCCACCGATTGTCAGTGTATAGCACGAAAGTCAAAACTATCTTAACCAATTATAAATTAACCTAGCCTATCCAAATGTAACCTATCTCAACCCTACGTGTCGCGAACGCTGTTGCTTGCATCCTCGGTGTCGAGCAGGATACTGTAGAGCAATTTAGAGCTCCGAAATTCTCCGAATAGCAGTGTACAGCACAAAAGTCGCAGTGACGCTAACCTAAACTGACCTAATCTAACCTAACCAACCGTAGCCGAACTGAACTTAAGTGCCGCGACCGGAATAGTTGGCCTACATATGTCCAAGCGTAATATAGTAGAGCACAGTCCAGCGCAGAGATTCAAAGGACAACAGTGAGCAGCAAGAGAGCCGAAGCTGCACTTACGGAACTTAACCCCATCTAACAGAGGGAAACGTAACCTAACTAAACCTATCGTGTTAAAACCAACATCGCTGGCATTCTCTGGGCCAAGCAGAATATAGTAGAGCACAGTAGAGCGCAGAAATCCACCGAATAGAAGTGTGTAGCACGAAAGTCGAAGCTATCCTATCCCAGCGTAACCAATCGTAACATAACCAGACGTAACTTAAGTCAACGCAACGAGCCGCGACCACAAACTCTGGCCTCCACAAAGCCAAGCAGGGCATATTAGAGCGTAGTAGAATGCAGAAATCCACCGAAATGCACTGTATGGCACAAAAGTGGATATAGCTTCTCCCAACATAGCCAAACGTAACATAATCAAACGCAACATAATACAACATAACATGACGATGCCACTATTGCTGGCCTCCACAGAGATAAGCCGCATATACCAGGGCGCAGTAGTGCGTAGAAATCCGCCGCACTGTTGTGAATAGCGCCAAAGGCGAAGGCATCCTAACATAACCTGACATAGCCTAACCAAACCAAACGTAGTGTAACTCAATATAACGTGTCGCGACCACAGCTTCCTGCACCCACTCTTCCAAGTAGATTACTGTAGAGCGCAGTAGATAACAAAAACAAGCCTAATAGCAGTGTATGGCACGAAAGTCATAGCTATCCCTGAATAGCATAGTGTAACGCAAAGGTCAAAGAAGTCCTAACAGAACCTTCGTATCCTAACCTAACGGAACGTAACCTTACCTAGCCTAACGTACCGAGACCACTATTACTGGCCATCCCAGAGCCATGCGGAGCATATGAGAGCGGATTAGAGCGCAGAAATACACCGAATGGCAGTGAATGCCACAAAAGTCAACGCAGCCAATCCTAACCTAGACAAACGTAAGATAACCCAACCTAACCTGGCGAGGCAGCTATTGCAGGCCCTTACAGATACAAGCAGAATGTACTGGAGCACTGTAGTGCGCAGAAATCCACCTCAATGCAGTAAATAGCACAAGAGTCGAAGATATAATAACCTAACTTTTCCCAACATACCCTAACCAATCATAGTATAACACAAACAACGTGACGCGGTCACTATTGCTCGCCACCCCAAAGTCGAACAGAGTATAGTAGAACAATGCCGAGAGCAGAAACCCACCAAATACAAGTGCAAGGCACAAGAGTCAAAGATAACCTAACATAACCTGGCTTAGCCTAACCTAACCATACGTAGCATATCTCAAAATGACGTGCCACGAACACTGCTGCTGCTATCCACAGAGCCAAGCAGAATATGGTAGAGCACAGCAGATCACGTAAACCCACCGAACAGCAGTGTGCAGCACAAAAGTCAAAGAAATCGTAACCAAACCTTCCCAACCTACCCTAATGAAACGTAGCATATCTCAATCTAATGTGCCGAGACCACTATTGCTAGCAATTACAGCAGCAAGCAGAAAATATTAGAACTCTGTAGAGCGCAGAAGTCAGAGGATAGCAGTTTGTAGCACAGAAGGGCAAAATGTCCTACCCTCACCTTACCAAACGTAACATAACCAAACGAGGCATAACTCAACCTAATGTGCCGTGACCACTGTTTCTGGCCACCCCAGAGTCAAGCAGAATATATTAGAGCACAACAGAGCGCAGAAATCCACCATGTTGCAGTGAGCAGCACAAAGGCCGTAGATATCTTCGCGTAACCTGACCGAAATTACCACAACCAAGCGTAGCATTACTGCACACACCGCGCCGCGAAAACTGCACCTGGCCTCCACATAGCCAAGCAGAAAATAGTGGAGAACAGTGGATCACAAGAATCCACCGATTGTCAGTGTATAGCACGAAAGTCAAAACTATCTTAACCAATTATAAATTAACCTAGCCTATCCAAATGTAACCTATCTCAACCCTACGTGTCGCGAACGCTGTTGCTTGCATCCTCGGTGTCGAGCAGGATACTGTAGAGCAATTTAGAGCTCCGAAATTCTCCGAATAGCAGTGTACAGCACAAAAGTCGCAGTGACGCTAACCTAAACTGACCTAATCTAACCTAACCAACCGTAGCCGAACTGAACTTAAGTGCCGCGACCGGAATAGTTGGCCTACATATGTCCAAGCGTAATATAGTAGAGCACAGTCCAGCGCAGAGATTCAAAGGACAACAGTGAGCAGCAAGAGAGCCGAAGCTGCACTTACGGAACTTAACCCCATCTAACAGAGGGAAACGTAACCTAACTAAACCTATCGTGTTAAAACCAACATCGCTGGCATTCTCTGGGCCAAGCAGAATATAGTAGAGCACAGTAGAGCGCAGAAATCCACCGAATAGAAGTGTGTAGCACGAAAGTCGAAGCTATCCTATCCCAGCGTAACCAATCGTAACATAACCAGACGTAACTTAATTCAACGTAACGAGCCGCGACCACAAACTCTGGCCTCCACAAAGCCAAGCAGGACATATTAGAGCGTAGTAGAATGCAGAAATCCACCGAAATGCACTGTATGGCACAAAAGTGGATATAGCTTCTCCCAACATAGCCAAACGTAACATAATCAAACGCAACATAATTCAACATAACATGACGATGCCACTATTGCTGGCCTCCACAGAGATAAGCCGCATATACCAGGGCGCAGTAGTGCGTAGAAATCCGCCGCACTGTTGTGAATAGCGCAAAAGGCGAAGGCATCCTAACATAACCTGACATAGCCTAACCAAACCAAACGTAGTGTAACTCAATATAACGTGTCGCGACCACAGCTTCCTGCACCCACTCTTCCAAGTAGATTACTGTAGAGCGCAGTAGATAACAAAAACAAGCCTAATAGCAGTGTATGGCACGAAAGTCATAGCTATCCCAACCGAACTTAACCTCACATAGCGTACCCAAACGTAGTCTAGCTCAACATAGCGGGACCAGACCAATATTGCTTACCTCCCATGCGCCACGCAGAACATACTACCGGACAGCAGAGCGCAGAAGTTCACCGCATTTCAGCGTATACCGCAAAAGTCAAACATATCCTGGCCTAAGCTCACCAAACCTAAGCTAACCAAACGTAGTGTAACACGACACAAAGTGACGAAACCAATATTGCAGGCCTTCTCAGGGCCAAGCGGGGCACAATGGAGCCCGCTAGATAGCAGAAATCCTCCGAATTGCAGTGAATAGCGCAAAAGACAGGGCAATCGCATCCAAACCTTACCAAACGTAACATAAGCGCACGTATCCTATCTGAACCTGTCGAGCCGAGACCACCATTGCTGGCCTCCCCAATGACATGCAGAACATACCAGATGGCAGTAGAGCGCAGAAATAAGTAGAATCGCAGTGTATGCCTCAAAGGACATATGTATCCAAACCTAACCCAAGCTAGCATAACGAAACCAAACGTTGCCTACCCCGAGTTAACGTGCCGCGACCACTATTGGTGGCCTCCCCAGGGCCAAGCAGATATAGTGGAGAGCAGACGAGCGAAGAAGTCCACCGAACAACAGTTTATATTACGAAAGTCAACGCCACTCTTACCGAAACTTACCTATCCTAGACTATACAAACGTAACCTAAGACAGCCTAAGGTGCCGAGACCATTATTGCTTGCATTCCCAGGGCCAAGCAGAATATACAGGTCACAATAGAGCGCAGAAATCCACTGAATAGCAGTTTAAAGCACAAAAGACGCAGTAGCCTATCCTAACATAGCTAAACGTAACTCATCCGAACGTAACATAGCTCAACCTTACATAACGGGACCGCAATTGCTGGCCTCAAGAGAGACATGCCGCATGTACTAGCGCGCATTAGTGCTCAGAAATACACCGCATTTTAGTAAATGACACAAAATCTGTAGATATCCTAGCATAACCAGGACCAACTTAACATAACCTAACGCAGCATAACTCGACATAACGTGCCGCGACCACAGCTCTTGGTCTCCCCATAGCCAAGCAGAATGTAGTGGAGCAGAGTATATCGGAGAAATCCAACGAATAACAGTGTATAGCACGGCAGACGAAGTTATTCTTACCAAACGTATCCTAACCTAACGTAGCCAAACTTTACATAATTGGAACTAACGTGACGCAACCGCTATTGGTCGACTCCACAGAGTCGAGCAGAGTATAGTAGAGCAAAGTAGAGCGCAGAAATGAACTGAAAATCAGTGCATAGCACAAAAGTCGAGGATATCCTAACTTAACCTGGCCCAACCTAACCTAACCGAACGTAGCATAACCCAACATGATGTGCCGCGACCACTGCTTTCGGCATCACCAGAGCCAATCAGAATATGGTAGAGCACAGTAAGTCAAAGAAATCCACAGAGAAACGGTGTGGCACGAAAGATAGGGCTATCCTAACCGAACCTAACCTAACCTGCCATAACCAAAAGTAACATAACTCAACCTAACGTGCCACGACCACTATCGCTCGCAACCCCAGATTCAGCCAGAGTATTGTAGAGGAATGTATGGCACAGAAATCCGCCCAATAACAATGTACAGCACAAGAGTTGAAGTTATACTAACCTAAACAGGCACAACCTAATATAAATAAACGTAGCATATCTCAACATAGCGTGCCGCAACCACTACTGCAGGCCGCCCCAGTATCTAGCCGAAGATACTTCAGGACAGTACAGCACCGAAATCCATAGGATCGCAGCGTACCGCACAATAGACGTAGCTGCCCGAACCAAACCCAGGTCAACGTAACGTAACCAACGGTAGCCTAACCTCAGGGCCAGGAACAACATTTCTGTGATCCTGAGGGCCAAGCAGAATATAGTAGAGCACAGTCGAGCGCAGAAATCCACCGAATAACAGTGTACAACCCAAAAGTCAAAGAAATCCAACACAAGCCATCCTAACCTAAACTAACGAGACGAAATACGTCTCATCCTAACGTGCCGAGACCACCATTACTGGAGACCCCAGAGCCAAGTAGGACACAGTAGAGCACCGCAGAAGTCAAGAATCCACCGAATGTCAGTGCATGACACAAAAGTTTAATGTACTCTATCCTAACCAGACCGAACGTTGCATAAGGAAGTGTAGCATGGCTGAAACTAACGTGCCGAGACCACTATTGCTGGCGTCCGAAGAGCCAAGCAGAATATACCAGAGCACGATAGAGGGCAGGCATCCAATGCATTGCACCGTATAGCATAAAGGTCAAAGGTAACATAACTAAACCTGACCTAACCCAACCTGACCGAACGTTGCCTTACACAGCCTAACGTGCCGCGAACACTACTGATGGCCTTCGTGGAGCCAAGCGGCGCATGTTAGAGCACATTAGAGCGAAGAAATCCCCCGAGAAGCTGTGTACAGCACAAAAGTCAAAGTGGCCTATCCAGGCATAGCCAAACGTAACTCGACTAAACGCAGCATAACTCAACCTAACATCACGAGGCCACCATTGCTGCCCGCAACAGAGGCAAGCCGCATGTAATAGGGAACAGTAGCGCGCAGAGGTCCGCCGCACGGTAATGAATAGCACAAAAGCAATGAATATCTTAGCATAATCTGACCCAAGTTAACCCAACCAAACGTAGCATAGCTCATGACAACCTTCCTCGACTGCTGCTTCTGGAATACCCGCAGGAAAGTAGAATATAGTAGAGCACAGTAAATCACAGAAATCCGCCGAAAAGCAGTGTACAGCACTATAGTCAAAGCCATTCTAACCAAACTTTACCAGCCTATCGGCACCTAGCTTAACCTAACCCAAACTGAAGTTCCACGACAACTATTGCATGCCTCCCCTGAGACGAGCAGAGTATAGTAGAGCAATGTAGAGCGCAGATATCCACCGAGTGGCAGTATATAGCACAAAAGTCAAAGAGATCCTGACCATGCGTTCCTAACCTAACCTAACGGAACAAAACCAATCCCAAACCAACGTGCCCAGACCACAGTTACTGGCCACCCCAGTGCCAAGCGAGACATATTCGAACGCAGTAGAGAGCAAGAAACAACCGAAAAGCAGTGCACGACAAAAGAGTCTAACATACTCCGTCCTAACTTGGCCAAACGTGACATAAGCAAACGTAGCATATCTCAACCTAACGTGCCGAGAAAAGTATTGCTGGCGTCCCAAAGCCAAGCAGAATATACCAGCGCATAGTTGGGCGCAATAATCAACCGCATTGTAGTGTATAGCGCAAAAGTCAGACATACCATGACATAACATGACCAAAGCTAACCTATCCAAGCATAGCGTACCTCAACATATCGTGCCGCGACCACTGCTCCTGATATCCCCATAGCCAAGCAGATTGTAGTAGAGCACAGTGGATTACAGATATCCACCGAATATTAGTGTACAGCACGAAAGACTGTGATTCCCTTACCGAACTTGTCATAACCTAACCTAACCGAACGTAGCATAACCCAACATGATGCGCCGCGACCACTGCTCCTGATATCCCCATAGCCAAGCAGATTGTAGTAGAGCACAGTGGATTACAGATATCCACCGAATATTAGTGTACAGCACGAAAGTCGAAGAAATCCTAACCAAGCCTTCCCTATCTACCCAAACGAAAAGTAGCTATCTCAATCTAACGTTCCGAGACCACTGTTACTGGCCACTGCGGAGCCAAGCAGAAAATATTAGAACTCAGTACAACGCAGAAATCGGAAGATAGCAGTGTGTAGCGCAGAAGTCTAAAGTGTCGCATCCTAACCTCCCCAAACGTAACTTAACCAAAAGCAGCATAACACAAACTATTCGGCAGAGGACACTAATTCTGGCCTCCCCAGATCCAAGCAGAGTATACAAGAGCACAGCAGAGCGCAGAAATCCACCGCAATAGAGTGAATACCACAAAAGTCAGACATACCCTTACGTAACATGTCCATAGCAAACCTATCCGAACATAGTGCAACTAAGCATGATGTGACGAGACCGATACTGCTGGCCTCCCCAGAGCCAAGCGGAGCATATTAGAGCACATCAGATCGCAGATATCCACCGAACAGCAGTCAATAGCACAGAAGGCTATGTAGCCTATTCCAACCTAGCGAGACGCAACATATCCAGTCGCAGCATATCTCAAACGAACATGAAGAGACCACTACTTCTAGCGTCCGCAGAGGCAGGCAGATGGTACAAGAGCACAGTAGAGCACAGAAATTCACCGCATTGCACCAAGTAACACAAAAGCCGTAGATAACCTGACCTAAGGTCATCGTGTCCCAACTTATACAAACGTGACATAAACGTACGCAACCTTGCACAACTCAATTCTCAGAGGCCACTAATTCTGTCCTCCCCAGAGCCTAACAGAATATACTAGAGCACAATACAGCGCAGAAACTCACCGCATTGCAGTGCAAAGCACAAAGGTGAAAGAGAACCTAACCTAACCTGGCCCAACCAAACCCGTCAAAACGTAGTGTGTCTCAATATAACGTGATGAGACAAACATTGATGGAATCCCCAGTGCCGAGCAGAGCATATTGGAGCAAAGTACAAAGCAGAAATGCATCGAAAAGCAATGTACAGCACAAAAGTCAAGGCCGTCGTATCCTAGCTCAACCTAACGCAACATAGGCGAACGTAACATAACTCATACTGTCGTGCCGAGGACGCTATTGCTGGCTTCCCCGGAGCCATGCACAATGCACGAGAGTACGGTAGAGCGCACAAATCCACCGCATTGCAGTGTATATCACAAATGTCACAGATATCCTAACCTAACGTGACCAAACTTGACATAACCAAACGTAGCATAACACATAGCAACGCCGCAACCGCTATTGATGGCCTCCGTAAAGCCATGCAGATCATATTAGAGCAAACCAGAAAGCAGAAATCCAGTGAGGATCAGTGTATAGTGCAAAAGTCAGCAGTATCCTTTCGTAACATATCCAAATGTGACATCGAAATACGCGACATATTTGAAAGTAACGTGCCGAGAATACTATTGCTGGCATCCTCAGTGCCATGTTGGATATACTAGAGCATAGTAGAGCGCAGAAAGGATCGCATTGCAGTGTATAGCACAATAGTCAACCCCAAACAAGCATGTCCTAGCCTAACCCAACCAAACGTTGGCCAACTAAACCTAACCTGCCGAGACAGCTACTGCTCTCCTCCCAAGAGCCAAGCAGAAAATATCAGAACACAGTGGATAGCAGAAATCCGCGGAAAGCTGTGTACAGCGCAAAAGTCTATATTATCCTATCCCAACCTGGCCAAACGTTACAAAACCGAACGTCATATTGCTCAACCTAACGTGTCGAGACATCTACTACTGGCCTACCCAGGGCCAAACAGAACATTCTAATCATATGCACATCTAAATATGAGGTGCCTAGACCACTATTGCTGGCCACCAGGGAGAAAAACAGAACATACTGGAGCACAAAAGGTGGCAGGAATCCACCGAAAAGCAGTGTATAGCATAAAAGTCAAAGCTATCCTATCCTTATATATCCAATCTGAACATAACAGAACGTAACATGACACAACCTAACGCACCGCGACAACTACTGCTGGCATCCCCCGATTCGAGCAGAAAATATTAGAGGAGAGTAGTGCGCAGAAATCCGTTCAGTCGCAGTGTATTGCGCAAGGGTCATAGCTATCCGAACCTAACGCAAGCTAGCGTAACCCAACCAAACGTTGCCTAACTCAGCTTAACGTGCCGCGACCACTATTTCCGGCCTACCCTGGGCTAAGCTGAATATAGTAGAACACAGTCGAGCGTAGAAATCCTACGAATATCAGTGTATAGCACAAAAGTCAAGCGTATCCTCAGGTAGCCCGGCCTAACCTAACGCATCCAAACGTAGTGTAACTCAACATAGCGTGACTTGCCCAATATGATTGGCCGCCCCGGAGCCAAGCAGAACATATTTGAGAACAGTAGAAAGCAGAAATCCACTGAAATTTAGTGTATAGCGCAAAAGTCAAGGTTACCGTTACGTATCCTTGCCGTACGTAACATGAGCATACGTAACGATACCAAACCCGCAGCGCCGAGACCACTATTTCTGCCCCCAGATCCAAGCAGAATATACTAGAGCACAGCAAGGCGCAAAAGACCTCCTCATTTTAGTGTGTAGCAAAGGAGTCGAAGGTACACAAACCTCACCTGACCAAATCTAACCTAATCAACCTTAGCACAACTCAACATGACGTGCCAAGGTCACTATTACCGCACTCCCCAAAGCCGAGCAGAACATACTAGATCACACTAGTGCACTGAAGCCTTCCTAATAGCTGTGTATAGCACAAAAGTCGAAGCTATCCTATCCTAATATACCCAACCTTACCATAACCAAACATAACGTAACTCGAACCAGCGTACCGCGACCAGTATTGCTGGCCTCCCATTGGTCGATCACAACTTACTAGAGGACGGTAGAGCGCAGAAATGAATGGGACCGATGTATATGGTACAAGAGTCATATCTGGCCAAACCAAACCCTAGCTAACATAACCTACATGAACGTAGCCTTCCCAAACGTAATGTGCCGCGACCACTACTGGTGGTCTACCCATAGCGAAGCAGAATATCGTAGTGCACAGTTGGGCGCATATATCCAACGAGCAACAGTTTATATCACTAAAGTCACATATATCCTTACCGAAATTGACCTAGCCTAAACTAACCAAACGTAACCTAACGCAGCCTGAGATACTGAGACCAATATTTCTGGCATTCCCAGGGATAAGCAGCATATAGCAGAGCGCAGTGGAGCGCAGAAGTCCTCTGAATAGCAGTGTATAGGACAAAATTCTAAGTTAACCTGACCGAGCTTAACCTAGCCTTCCCTATCCAAACGTAACATAACACAACCTAACGTGCCGATATAGCTATTGCTGGCCTCCCCAGATCGAAGCGGAAAATATTAGAAAACAGTAGAGCAAGAAAATCCGTGGATGACAGTGTATAGCACAAAAGTCTTAACTACCCTATCCTAACCTCACCAAAAGTAACACGACCGAAAGTCGCATATCTCAGCCTAACGCGCAGAGACCATAATCGTTGTCCTGCTAAGTGCCGAGCAGGATATGCCAGAGCGCAACAGGGCGCAGAAATCCACCTCATTGCAGTTTACAGCGCAAAAGTCAAACAAACCCTGATCCAACACGTTCTAAACTCACCTGTCCAAACGTAGTGTTACTCAAGACAACCTGCCGAACACAATATTGCTGGCTTCTCCAGAGCCAAGCGGGGCATATTAGAGCGCAATAGGGCTCAGGAATTCACCGAATAGCAGTGTATAGCACAATAGTCAAGGCTACCCTGTCCTAATATATATAATCAACGTAGCCAAACGTAACATATCTAAGCCTGACTTGACGAGACCACTATTGCTGGCCTCCACAAAGACGAGCAGAATGTACTAGAGCCCAGTAGAGCTCTGAAAGCCACCGCATTGCAGTGAACAGATCAAAAGACGTAGACATCATGGTTCAAACTGACCTAATCTGACCTAACCGAACGTAGCATAACACATATTGACGTAACGCTACCACTGCACCTGGCATCCGCAGAGCAAAGCAGAATGGAGTAGATCTCAGTAGATCACAGAAGTCAACCGTGTAGCTGTGTAAAGCACAAATGTCGAGGAAGCCTCCCCAAACCTAGACAAACTTAATATACTCAAACGCAACATAGATGAAGCTAACTTGACGAGTCCACCATAGCTGTCCTCCAGAGAGACAAGCAGAATGTACCAGAGCACAGTAGAGCGCAGGAATCCACCGCACTGCAGTGGATAGTGCAAAAGCCGTAGATACCCTAAGCTAACCAGAACCAGTTGGACAACCAAATGTAGCATAACACAACATTTCCTGTCGCGACCACTATTGCTGTCATCCCCAGAGTCGAGCGGAACATCTCAGAGGACAGTAGAGCGCAGAAGTAAATGAAATCAAAGTCTACAGCACAATAGTCATATATATCCGAAACGAACACACGATAGCACAACCTAACCAAACGCAGCCTGACTAAATGTAACGTGCGCGACCGCTATTGCTGGCCTCCACAAGGCCAAACAGAACATAGCAGAGCACAGCAGTGCGCAGAAATCCACCGCACTGCTGTGTATAGCAGAAAAGTCAAACACAGCCTTACCGAACTTGACCGAACCTAACCTACCTAAACGTAGTGTAACTCAACATATCGTGAAGAGACCAATACTTCTGGCCCTCCAGAGTCAATAAGAGCATATTAGAGCACATCAGAGCACAGAGATTGACCGAAAAGCAGTAAAGAGCACGAAAGTCGAGGTAACCTATCTTAACATAGCCAAACGTAACATATCGATACGTAACATAGATCAGCTTAATATGACGAGACAATCATTGCTGCCCTCTACAGAGACAAGCAGAATGTATTAGAGCACAGTAGTGCGCAGAAACCCACGGAGAGCAGTATATAGCAAAAAAGTCAAGGCCGTCGTACCCTAACCCAACCAAACGTAACATAACCGAACGTAACCTGACACATGCTATAGTGCCGAGAATACTATTGCTCGCCTCCGCTGAGTCGAACGGAGTATGTTAGCGGAATGTGGAGCGCAGTAATCTACCGAGGAGAAGTGTATAGCACAAAAGTCGAAGATGCCTGAACCAAACCTAACCGACACCTCACCTAAGCAAACGTGGCATAACTCAAAATAACATTCCGCGAACACAGCTGCTGGCATCCGCGGAGCTATGCAGCATGCAGCAGGGCACGGAAAATCGCAGGAGTCCACCGAAAAGCAGTTCATAGCACGAAAGTCAAAGCCACTGTATCCAAACTCAACACCACCTTACCGAACATAACGTGCCACTGCCTCTATTCCTCGCCTTCCCAGGATCGAGCGGAGAATAGCAGAGCAACGAAGTGCGCAAAGCTCCGCCGAATTGCAGTGTTTAGCACAAGAGTCAGAGAACCGCTAACCAGACCTTCCCAACCTAGCCTAACGTGACGTAGCATTACTCAACCTGTCGTCACGAAACCACTATTGCTGGCCTCCACAGAGTCTAGCTGAACGTACTAGAGCATAGTAGTTTTCAGAGATCGACTGCATGGCAGTGAATTGCGTAAGAGCCGTAGATAACGTAAGGAAACATGTCCTAACCTAACCTGACCGAAAGAAGCATATCTCAAAATGATGTTCCGCGACCGCTGCTCCTGGCATTCCCAGTGCCGAACAGAATGTAGCAGAGCACAGTGGACCACAGAAATCCTCGCAAGAGCAATGTAAATCACAAAAGTCAAAGTAGCATATACTAGCCTATCCAGGCGTAACACATTCAAACGTAACACAGCTAAACCAAACATCGCGAGAACACTATTGCTGGCCTCCGCAGGGATAAGCAAATGTACTATAGCACAGTAGAGCGCGAGAATCGACCGAAGAGCACTGTATAACACAAAAGTCAAGGAAACCCAAACCGATCCTTCCCAACCTAACCTAATGGAACGTAACCGGACACTACCTGACGTGCCGAGACCACTATTACTGGCCACGCCAAAGCCAAGCGGAGCATATTAGGGCACATTAGAGCGCAGAAGTCCACCGAATAACAGTGCATAGAGCAAGAGTCAAAGTACCATATCCTGTCCTAGCCAAACGTAACATACCATGCATGACATGACTCTACCTAAGATGATGAGACAGATATTGCTGGCATATACAGAGGCAAGCTGAATGTACTACTGCACAGTAGTACGCAGAATTCCACCGCATTGCCGTCAATAGCACAAAAGTCGAAGATATCCTGACCTAACCTAACATAACCTAACCTAACCTAACCTAACCAAACCTAACCTGACAGAACCTAACCTAACCATTCGTAACCTCACCCAACCTTACGTGCCGAGGCCACTATTGATGGGCACCCCAGAGCCAAGCAGGACATATTAGAACACCGCAGATATCATGAATCTACCGAATAGCAGTGCATCACACAGAAGTATAATATATTCTATCCAAACCTGACGAAACGTGGCATAAGCAAACGTAGCAAGACCCAACCTAACGTGACAAGACCACTACTGCAGGCCCCTCCAGGGCCATGCAGAATATAGTAGTGCACAGTGGAGTGCAAATATCTACGAACAGCTGGGTATAGCATAAAAGTCTGAGCGATTATATCCTAACCTCGCCAAACGTACAACAGCTGAACGCAGCATAACCGAAACTAACGTTACGAGACAGATATTCCTGGCATCGCCAGAGCCAATCAGATCATATTAGAGGACTGTCGGGAGCCGAAACCCGCCGAATAGACGGGTATAGCACAAAAGTCAACGCTATCGTATCCTAACCAAGCAAAATGTAACATAAGCGTACGTAACATATCTGAACTTAACGCGCCGTGACCATTACTGCTGGCTACCACAGAGGCCAGCAGGATATAATATAGCAGAGTAGAATGCAGAAATCGACCGCATTGCAGTGAATAGTACGAAAGTCAAAGCTATCCTAACATAACCACGCCTATCATAACCTGTCGTGCCACGAACTTTACTGCTCGCCACCCCATTGTCGAACAGGGGATAGTAGAGTAATTTAGAGATCGGAGATCAACCGAACACCAGTGCATAGCACAACGGTCAATGGTGTCCTAACCAAACATCCTATCCTATCCCAACGAACCGTAAGCTAACCCAACCTGACGTGCAGAGACTACTATTGCTGGCCAAAACAGAGCCAAGCAGAACATACTCGTGCCCATTAGAGCGCAGAAATCCACCGAACAATAGTTTATAGCAGGAAAGCCAGAGCTATCATAACCGAACTCAACCTAACCTAACATAACGAAGTGTAACATAACTCAACCAAACGTGCCGAGACCAATATTTCTGGCAATCTCAGGGCCAAGCATAACATAGTAGAGCACAGTAGGGCTCAGAAATCAACCGACTAACAGTGTATAGCAGGAAGGACGGAGATATCCTAACGAACTTAACACAACCCAACCTAACCAAACGTAACATAACCCAATGTAGAGTGGCGCCACCAGTATTCCTCGCATCCACAGTGTCGGGCAGAGGTTTTCAGAGCAACGTAGAGCGCAGAAATCCACGGAATAGCAGTGTATAGCACAAAAGTTTAAACTAACAAGTGCTGGCCTTACCAAGCGTAAAACAACCACATATAGCATAACTCAACGTAATCTGCCGAGACCACTATTCCTGGCCACCCCAGAGCCGAGCAGAGCATCTTAGTGCAGTTTAGAGCGCAGAAATCCACCGAATAGCTTGGTATAGCATAAAAGTCAAAATAGCATGACCTAACATAGGCAAACGTAACATAACCCAACCGAACATGACGAGACCACTTTTGCAGGCCTCCACACAGACAAGCCACATGTACTCGGGAGCAGTAGTGCGCAGATATCCACCGCATGGTAGTGAACAGCACAATAGTCGAAGATCTCCTAACCAAACCTGACCTAACCTATCATACCGTAACTGAACCTAACGCGGCACGGCCACTATTTCTCGCCACCTTAGAACCGAGCGTGGTATAGCAGAGCAATATAGAGCGCGGAGGTCCACCAAATGGCAGTGTGTAGCACAAGAGACAAAGATAACCGAACGTAACGTGACAAACATAGCCTAACCAAACGTAGCATTACTGAACATAACCTGCCGCGGCAACTGCTGCTGGCCTCCCGAGAGCAAAGCAGAATGCATTAGAGCACAATAGATCAGAGAAATCCGCCGAAAATCAGTGTATACCACGGAAGCCAAAGCAATCCTAACCAAACGAAGCCTAACCTGACCTAACCAATTATAACATAACTGAACCTTATGTGCCACGCCACTATTGCTTGCCACCATGGATTCGAGCGGAGTACAGTAGGGCAATGTAGCGCCCAGCAATTTACCAAAGAGCAAGCAGTGTATCGCACAAAATCCAAAGAAATCATAACCGAACCTTCCTAACCTAGTCTAACCGAACGATACGTAACCTAACGTGCAGAGACCCCTGTTACGGGCCACCACTGAGCACAGCGCAGCGTGTTGTGCACGCATTGGAGCACGACATAGCGCAGAAATCCACCGCATTGCAGTGAGCATCACAGAAGCCGTGCATAACATAACCTGACCTGCCCTAAACTAACCTATCCGAATGCAGCGTAGCACAACATGTCGTGCAGTGACCGCTGCTGCAGGCCACCCCAGAGCAACGCAGGATGTAGTAGAGCACAGTATACCACAGAAATCTACCGAAAAGCAGTGTATAGCAGTGTATAGGATGTCGAAGCCACCCTAACCAAACTTTGCCTAACCTAACCTGACCGAGCGTAACCTAACAGAGCCTGACGCGCCCCGACTACTGCCGCTCGCCAACCAGGGTCGGACAGGGAATAGTAGAGCCATGTAGAGCGCAGGAATCCACCTAAAAGTAGAGTATAGCACAAAAGCCGAAGGTACCACAACCCAACATGTCCCAACCAAACCTAGCCAAGCGTAGCATAACTCAACATAACGTGCCGCGACCACTGCTGCTGGCATACGCCGAGACAAGCAGAATATGGCACAGCACTGTAGATCAAAGAAATCCACCGAAAGCAGTGTATGGCACGAAAGACAAAGCTATCGTAACGAAACTTAGCATAACCTAACCCACTAAAATGTAACCTAACCACACCTAACGTGCCACAAACACTTTTGCTCGCCACCCCAGTGTAGGGCAAAGTGTAGTAGAGCAATATAGAGCGTAGAAATCCACGGCGACGCTGCGAACAGCACTAAAGTCGGAGACATCCAAATAAAACCTCTCCTAGCCTAACCTAACCAAACGTAACCCAACTCAAGCTCACGTGCCGAGACAATTGCTGGCCTTCACAGAGCCAAGCAGAAAACATTAGAAAACAATGGAGCTCATCAGCCTGCGTACAGTAGTGTATAACACAAAAGACTGAAATATACTATCCTAACCTCACCGTTCGCAACATGACGAACGTAGCCTAACTCAGCCTAACGTGACGAGAACACGATTCCTGGCCTGCACATGGACAAGCCGAACCTTCTAGGGCGCAGTAGTGCGCAGATACCCAGGGCATGATAGTGAACATGACGAAAGTCGAAGATATCCTAACCTATCCTATCCAAACGTAGCATATCTCAACATCACATGCCAAGACTACTGCTGCTGGCGTAAACGGAGCCACGCAGAATATAGTAGAGCACAGTAGATCACTGAAATCCAACGAATAATAGTGTATAGCACGAAAGTCAATGCAATCCTAACGAAACGTTGCATAACCTAACCTAACCAAACATTACCTAACTTAACCTAACGTGCCGCGACCACCATTGATCGCCTCCCCAGAGTCAATCAGAGTATAGTAGAGCAATGAACAGCGCAGAATTCCACTGAACAGCAGTGTATGGCGCAAAAGTCTATGCCACTATGTCCTAACAAAGCCAAACGTGTGATAACCAAACGTAGTCTAGCACAACCTAATGCGCAGAGACCACCATTGCTGGCTTCCCAGAGCCAAGCAGAAAATATTAGAGCACTGTGGAGCGCAGAAATCCTCCTAATACCAGACAATAACGCTAGAGCCATAGCTATCCACTCCTAACTTAGCCAAACATAACATAGCCAAACGAAAACTAGCACAACGTAACGTGCAGCGACCACTATTTCTGGCCTCCCCAGAGTCTAGCGGAACACAATAGTGGTGAGTAGAGTACAGAAATCCATACAATCGTAGTGCACATCAGAAAAGTCTAAGCTACCCATACCTATCCCAAACAAACGGTGCATATCCAAACACAGCATGACAAAGCCTAACGTGCCGAGAACGCTATTGATGCCTTCCCCAGAGCCAGGCAGGACACACGAAAGCACAGTAGTGCGCAGAAATCCACCGGAAGGCAGTATACAGCACGAAAGTTAAGGTTACCCTGCCCAAAATTGGCCTGACCCAACCTAACCGAACGTAGCCTGACTCATCTTAACGTGCAGAGACCACTGTTGCTGACATTGCTAGAGGCAAGCTGAAAATAATACAGTACTGTGGGCCCAGAAATCCACCTAATAGCAGAACATATCGCAAAAGTCCTAGCTACCCTCTCCTGACCTAAGCAACCCTAACATAACCAAACATAGACCAAATCAACCTAACGTGACACTGCCACTATTACTGGCCACCACATGGTCAACCGGATCGCGTTCGTTGAGAGTAGGGGGCAGGGAACCATATAATCCTAGTGTATATCGGAAAGGTCAAAGCTACCCAAGCCTAACCAAGGCCAAGGAAACATAACCAACATAGCCCGCCTTAACCTAACGTGCCGAGACCGATATTGTTGCCCTCCCCAGAGCCAAGCAGGACATACTAGAACGCAGTAGAGCTCAAGAATCCACCGAATAGCAGTGTACTGCACAAGAGTTGGATATATGCTGACCAAACTTAGCCCAACACGGCCTAACCGAACGTAACCTGACAAAACATAAAGCGCCAAGACCGCTATTTTTGCCCAGCCCAGAGACAAGCAGGGCATACTAGAGCACAGCACAGCGCAGAAGTCCACCGAACAGCAGCATACAGCACAAATGTTATAGTTATCCTAACCAAGCATTGCCTTACCCAACCTGACAGAACGTAACCAGGCTCATCGTAACGAGGCGAGGCAATTGCTTCTGGCCTTGAAAGAGCCAAGCTGATAATATTAGGGCACTGTAGGGCGCAGAAATGCACCATGTGGCGGGCTATTTATCTAAAGTCCTAGCTGCCCTCTCCTAACATAACCAAACGTAACCCAACCCAATTTAACGTGCCGCGGCCACTATTGCTGGCCACCACAAAATCAAGGAGAACACGTCAGTGGAGAGTAGAACGCACAAATCCTTATAATCGCAGTGTGTATGAGAAATGTCAAAGCTACCCAAGCCTAACCCGAACCAAAGGAACATATGCAAGGATAGCCTGACTCAACTTAACGTCCCGAGGCCACTGTTGCCATCCTCAGAGCCACGCAGAGCATATTATAACATAGTAGAGCGCAGGAAACGTCAGTATAGCAGTATATAGCACAAAAGTCAAAGCTATCCTATCCAAACCTGACCAAGCGTAACGTAACCAAGCGCACCCTAACATAACCTAACGTGCCAAGACCAGTATTGCTGGCCTTCCCTGGGACGAGATGATTATACGAGAGCAACGTAGAGCAGAGAAATCAACCGAATAGCAGTGTATATTACAAAAGTCAAAGATATACTCTCATAACCTAAACAAACGCGCATCGGACAGAGTTCCTAGTCTCCCCTGTACAAAGCAGAGAATATTAGATAACAGTAGAGCACAGAAATCCACCGAGGAGCAGTGAATAGTACAAACGTCTAAGCCATCCTATCGTATCCAAACCATACGTAACATAACCAAATGCAACGTATCTCAGCCCAACGTGCCGAAAATACTATTGCTGGCCTCCTCGAAGCCTAGCAGAACATATTAGCTGAGAGTAGAGCGCAGAAATACCTAGAACCGCAGTGCATAGCGCGAAATTCGAAGATATCCTAACCTGACGAAACATAACATATCAGAACGCAATGTGCCTCTGATGGACGTGCCGGGATCAATACTGCTGGCCTCCCTCTGATCTAGCAGTCTACACTCGAGCACAGTAGAGCGCAGAACGCCACCGAATGTCAGTGCACAGCAAAAAGGTCAAAACCAACCTAACCAAATGTAGCAGTACCTTACTTAATCAGACGTAACCTAACTAAACCAAATGTGCCATGACCACCATTCCTGGCCTCCGCAGAGAAAAGCGCGTGGGATTATTGCAACGAAGAGCGGAAATATCGACCGAATTGCCGTGTATAGCGCAAAAGTGAAAGCCAACCCTGCTAACGTAACGTGACCCAGCAAAACGTGCCACGTTCTCTGTTGTACACAGTGTACAGGAATCGACCGAATAGCCGTGTATAGCTCAAAAGTCAAAGTTACCGTAGCCTAACCCAAGACAAGCGTAACGTAACACACCTAGCTTGAAGGAACCACCATTGCTGGCCTCTACAGCGTCGAGGAGAGTACAGTAAAGCAATGTAGAGCGCAGAAATCCACCGAATAGCAGTGTATAGCATAAAGGTCAGAGTTATGCTATCCCAACGTAATCAAACGTAACACATACGAACGTAACCTAACTCAAACCAACATGCCTACACCATTATTGCCGACATCCACAGGGACAACCAGAAGATACTAGACCACAGCAGAGCGAAGAAATCCGGCGCATTGGAATACAAAGCTGAGAAGTAAAAGTTACCCCAACATAACCTGACCTAACCTAACCTATCCAAATGTAAGCAATTCAACCTAATGTGCCTTGCCAAATCTTGCTGTGCTCCATACCGCCAAGCAGGGCATATTACCGGAGAGTAGATCGCAGAGGTCCGTAGAATGGCCGTGTAAAGCACGAAAGTCAGAGACATCCTAACCTAACGCAAACAATCCTATCACAACAAAACGTAACCTGACACAACCTGACGCGCCTCGGCCACTTTTTCTGGAATTCTCACAGCAAAGCAGTGAACATTAGTTTACAGCAGAGCGCAGAAGTCCACCGGATAGCAGAGTACAGCGCGAAGGACAAAGCTATCCTGTCCTAACATATCCAAATGTGACCCAACCGAGAGCAGCGTAACTGAATCTAATGCGTCGAGACCAATATTGCTGGCTTCTCCAGCGCCAAGTAGAGAAAATTTGAGCCCAGTAGAGGGCGGAAGTCCTCCGAATCGCAGTGTATAGCACAAAAGTCAAACCTGTCTTATAATAACCTAACCAAAATCAACACAAGCAAACGTAACATAACCCTCCCTAACGTGACGGGACCGCCGTTGCTGCGCCCCCTCAGTGTCAAGCAGAAAATATTAGGTGACTCTAGTGCGCAGAAATCCATAGGATCGCAGTGTATAGCTGAAATGTCGAAGAAATCCCAACCAAACTTAACCTAGCCTAACCTAACCAAACGTAACATAATCAAACGTAACCTAACCCAGCTAACCAAACTTAACCTAGCCTAACCTAACCAAACGTAACGTAGCGCAACCTAGCTTGCCGCTATCGCCATCGGTGGCGTCCCCAGGGACAAGCAGATTACTATGGAGCAGAGTAGAGCGCAGAAGTCTACAGAATAGCAGTGTTGAGCACAAAAGTCACAGCTATACATACCAGACCCAACCTAACCAAACCTAACCAAACATAATATATCACAGCCTATCTTGCGGCGACCAGTACTGCTGGCCTCCACAGAGCCGAGCAGAACATATCAAGGTATAGGAGAGCACCGAAATCCATTGGTCGCACGGTATAGCAGAAAGGTCAGTGCTAACCAAATCTGGTCCAAGCGAACATAACATAAACAAACGTGACTCAATTCAAGCTAATGAGACGCGGCCGCTATCTCTGGCCACCACAGAGCAGACCAGAGTATACAAGATTACAGTGGAGCGCAGAAATCCACCGAAAAACAGATTATACCACGAAAGGCATAGCTATCCTAACCAAACCGAATCCAATATAACCTAACCAAACGATGCATAACAGAACCTATCGTACCGAGGCCACGATTGCTGTCCACGCCAGAGCCAAGCAGAATATACTAGAGCACAGTACAGCGCAGAAATCTTCCGCACAGCTGTATACAGCACAAAAGTCAAAGCTATTCTGTCCTAACCTGATCAAACGTAACTTAAGCAAACGAAACCTTGCTCACCCTTATGTGCCGAGACCACCTTCGCTGCCCTTCCCATTGCCAATCAGATCATATTAGGGCAATGCAGAGCGCATAAGACCTCCGAATAGCGGTGTGTAGCATAAGAGGCAAAACTATCGTTCCCGAAACTAACCAAACGTAGCATAACCAACCGTTACGTATATCAACCTAACGAGCCGAGTCCACAACTGTTGGCCACCCCAGAGCCAAGCAGGACATATTAGAGCCCACTAGAGCGCAGAAATCAGAAGAATCGCATCGCAAGTACCAAGAGTCGACGCTACCGCTTCCTAACGTAGCCACACGTAACACAACCGAACGTAGCTCAACTCAACCTAACGTGCAGAAACCACTATTGCTAGCCTCGCCAGTGCCAAGAAGGATATGCTAAAGCACAGCCGAGCGCAGTAATCCACCGCATTGCGGTGTATAGCACAAAAGTGGAAGAAATCCTAGCCCAACGTGTCCTATCCTAACCTAACCGAACGTATCATAACTGAACACGCGGTGCCGAGATTCGTGTTTCTGGCCTCCCCAGAGCCAAACGGAGCATACTAGAGCAATGTAGATCGTAGTAGCCCACCGAATATCAATGCATACCGCGAAATTCGTATGTATCCAAACCCAACCCATTCAAACGTAACGCAGCCAATCGAAGCATAACACAATCTAACGGGACGAGGCTGCTATTACCGGTCTCCCCAGAGTTAAGCAAGGTACACTAGAACAACGTGGAGCGCAGAAATCCATCGAAGAGCAGTGTGTGGCACAAAAGTCAAAGCTATCCTATGATAACCTGCCCAAGCTGAGTATAACCAAACGAAGCCTAACTTAACTTAACGTGCCGAGGCCGCTATTGCTGGCCTCCCTAGATAGGAGCAGAGCATGGCGGAGCACAGTAGAGCGCAGAATTCCACCGGAGAACAGCGAACAACACGAAAGGGTTAGCTAGCCAAACCTAATATCAAACTAACACAAGCTAACGGATCGTAGCATAACTGAACCTAACGAGCCGAAACCGCCGTTGCTGGCATTCCCTGAGCCAAGCAGAGCATGCTAGTGCACCGTAGATCTCAATAATCCACCGAACAACAGTGTATATCTCGTAAGCCATAGCTATCCATACTTAGCCCACACTAACGTAACCCAACCAAACGTTACCTAACTCAACCTAACAAGACGAGACATCATTGCTGGCCTTCTCAGAGCCAAGCAGAACACATTAGAGCGCAGTAGAGCGCAGAAGTCTCCCGTGTAGCTGGGTATAGCACTAAAGTCTAAGCTACCCTGTCCGAACCGGGCCAAACGTAACGTATCCTAACGAAACATAACTCAGCCTAGCGTGCCGAGATAACCATTACTGACCTCACTAGGACCAAGTAGAATATTTGAGGGGAGTAGAGCGCAGAAATCCAACGAATGGCGGTATATATCACAATGGCCGACGCCACCAGCTCTGACCTGGCCAATGATAGCACCACCAAACGCAACCTAACAAAACCCGACGTGCCGCGACAACGATGATAGCTTCCACAGAGCCAAGCAGGACATGTTAGTGGATAGTAGAGCTCGGAAATTCATAGTGTCGTAATGCATATCAGAAATGCCTTAGCTACCCAAGGCTAACCCAGACCAACGGGACCTAACAAAACATAGCATAGCTCCACGTAACGTGGCGCGACCACTATTGCTGGACTCCCAAGGGCCAAGCAGAATATACTAGAGCACTTCATAGCGCCGAATGCCACCAAATAGCATTGTATAACACAAAAGTCAATGATGACCCATCCTTACCTAACCAAACGTAACTTAACACCGCCTAACAATCCAATCCTAACATGACCCATCCATACCTAACCAAACGTAACATAACACAACCTAACGTGCCCATACCACTATTGCTGGCACCCCCGGCGCCAAGCAGAGCATATAGGGACACAGCCGAGTGCAGAAATCCAACGAATGGCAGTGTACAGCTCAAAAGCGGATGCTACCCTAACCTGGCTTAACCAAACGAAACATAACCAAACGTAATCTAGCTCAAGCTAACGCGCCTTGGCCACTGTTTCTGACATTCCCAGAAACTAGCGGAATATACTAGAATAGAGTGGAGAGCAGAAACACACCGAATAGCAGTGTGTATCACGAAAGTCAACTCTATCCTATCTTAACCTATCCGAACGTAATATAAACATACGAAACCTAATTTAACCTAACGAGCAGGTACCACCATTGCTGACCTTCCTAGAGCAAAGCAGGACATATTACAGCACAGTAGAGGGCAGGAATCCACCAAATTGCAGTGTATAACACAAGACCTAGGGCCCTTATTTCCTAACCTAACAAATCGAAGCACAGCCAAACGTAATATCACCCATATTAACGTGCCACGACCACTATTGCTGGTCATCCCAAGTCTGAGCAGAGTGCAGTAGAACACTGTATAGCGCAGGAATCCACCGAATAGCAGTGTATATCAAAAAAGACAAAGCTTCCCTCTCCTAGCCTAATCAAACGTAACATGATCAAATGTAGCGCAATCCATACTGTGGTGACACTACCACTATTGCTGGCCTCTCGAGAGCCAAGCAGAGTATAGCAGACCAACGTGGGAAGCTGAAATCGACCGAACAGCTGTGTATAGCGCAAAAGCCAAAGCTATCCCAACCAAACACAACCAATGCTATCCTAACGAAACGTAACATGACACATCCTAATGCGCTGGGAGCATTACTCCTGGCGTCCACAGAGACAAGCAATGTGCGATAGCGTACAGAATACCGCAGAAGCTCATAGAACAGCAGTGTGCAGCACAAAAGTCGAAGCTATCCTAACCTAACACATCGTAACCTAACCTAGCTAAACGTAATCTAACACAACCTAACGTGCCGTAGCACTATTGCTAGGATACGGAGCTACACGAGGCGCATAGTAAAGCAATGTTGAGCGCAGAAATTCATCGAATTGCAGTGCATAGCACAAAGGCCGAATCTATCCTGTGCTAACCTAACCAAACGTAACATATCCAGACGCAACGTAACTCAGAATTGCGTGCCGAGGGCATTACTGCTGTCCTACCCATAATCAGGCAGAGTATACTAAAGCACAGTAAAACGCAGAGAGCCACCGTACAGCAGTGTGTAACACAAAAGTGAGAGCCACCATAACCAAACTTAACCTAACCTTACCTACCCAAACGTAACATAACTAAACGTGCCACGCCCACTATTGCCGGCCTACCCAGAGACAAGCAGAGGATAGTAGAGCAACGCGGAGAGCAGGTATCGGCCGAATAGCAGTGTATAACACAAAAGTCAAAGCTATTCTATCCTGACCTGACCAAACGTAGCGTAACCAAACGTAACCTAACTCATCACAACGCGCCCGGGTCACACTACTGCTCCCTTCCCCAGGGCCAAGCAGAACATATTAGAGGAGAATAGAGCGCAGAAATTCATAGAATCGCAGTACAGGGCACAATAGTCGAAGCTACTGCATCCTAACGCAGCCAAACGTAGCACAAACGAACGTAGCCACACCTATCGTGCCGAGACCACTATTGCTAGCCTCTCCAGAACAAAGCAGAGAATATTAGGTCACAGTGGATCGCAGAAAGCTTCCGAATAGGAGTGTATAGCACAAAAGTCAAAGTTATTCTATCCCACTCTAACCAAACGAGACACAAATATACACAACGCACCTCACCCTAACGTGCCGAGACACATTACAGATGGCCTCCCGTGAGCCAAGCAGTTCACATTAGGTCACAGTAGAGCGCATAGATAGGCAGTATAGTAGCGAGTAGCACAAAAGTCTAAGGCACCCTAACCTAACTAGACCAAACCTAACCTAACCAAGCGTAAAGTAACTGAACCTAACGAGCCGAGACCGCCTTTGCTGTCATCCCCTGAGCAAAGCAGAAGATATTAGAGGAGAGTAGGACGCAGAAATCCATAGAATCGCAGTGTACAGCAGAGAAGTCAAGGATATCCAAACCAGTCCCAAACTAACATAACCTAACCTAACGTAGCCAAACACAACGTAACGTGCCGCGGCCACTATTGCTTGCCTCCCGAGGGACAAGCAGAGTATAGTTGTGCAATTTAAAGGGCAGAAATCCACCCAATAGCGTTGTATACAACGTAATTCAAAGCAATGCGGACATAACCCAAACAAATGTAGCCTAATCCAACTTAGCCTATCCCGACATGACGTGCCGAGACCACCATTGCTGGCCTCCACAGAGCCAGGCAGAACGTATTAGAGCCCAGTATAACGCAGAAGTCCACCGATTAGTTGTATACAGCACAAAAGTAAATGCCATCCTTTCCTAACCTAACCAAACGTAACATAATCAAACGTAACCTAACCCAAATAAGTCAATGCTGTCCTAACCTAACAAGGGCAACCACAGCACAGCCGAACGTAACCGAACTCCACGTAACCGCCTTACACCACTACTGCTGACCTCCCCAGAGCCAAGCAGAATACTCCACGACACAGTAGATCAGAGTCATCCGCGGCGTTTCAGTGAATAGAACGAATGTCAAAGATATCCAAACCTAACCTGACATAGTCTAACCCAAACGAACGCTGCCTAACAGAGCATAACGTGCCAAGACCTCTGTTGCTGTATTCCCCTGAGGCAAGCTGAACACATCAGATCACAGTCAAGCGTCGTAGTCACCGAACATCAGCGTATAGCACAAAAGCCATTGCTAGCCCTTCCTAACCTAACCAACCGTAACATAACCAAACGCAGCCTAACAAAGCCTATCGTGCAGCGACCACTATTGCTGGCCTCCCCAGAGCCGAGCAGAGCATATTAGAGCACAATGTAGCGCAGAAATTTACAGAGTAGTGGCATATAGCACAAAAGTCAATGCTATCTTCTATTACCGTAACCAAACGTAACATAACCTAACGTAGCGTATATCAAACTAAAGCGCCGGGACCACTGCTACTGTCCCTCCCAGAGTCGAGTAGAGTATAGTAGAGCAATGTAGCGTGTAGGAACACGACGAAGTGCAGTGTGTAGCACAAAAGTCGAGGGCAACCTGACCACACCTTACCTAACCTAACCTAACCATAGAGCGCAGAAATCCGCAGAATAGCAGTGTATAACATAAAGGTCAGAGTTATGCTATCCTAACGTAATCAAACGTAACACATACGAACGTAACCAAACGCAAACTAACGTGCCTACACCATTATTGCTGACATCCACAGGGACAAGCAGCATATCCTGGACCACAGTAGAGCGAAGAAATCCGGCGCATTGAAATGCAAAGCTGAGAAGTAAAAGGTACCCCAACATAACCTGACCTAACCTAACCTAACCAAATGTAAACAATTCAACCTAATGTACCTAGCCAAATCTTTCTGTGCTCCATACCGCCAAGCAGGGCATATTAGGTGAGAGTAGATCGCAGAGGTCCGTAGAATGGCCGTGTATAGCACGAAAGTCAGAGATATCCTAACCTAACGCAAACAATCCTATCATAACATAACGTAACCTGACACAACCTGACGCGCCTCGGCCACTTTTTCTGGAATTCCCAGAGCAAAGCAGTGAACATTAGTTTACAGCAGAGCGCAGAAGTCCACCGGATAGCAGAGTACAGCGCGAAGGACATAGCTATCCTGTCCTAACATATCCAAATGTGACCCAACCGAGAGCAGCGTAACTGAATCTAATGCGTCGAGACCAATATTGCTGGCTTCTCCAGCGCCAAGTAGAGAAAATTTGAGCCCAGTAGAGGGCGGAAGTCCTCCGAATCGCAGTGTATAGCACAAAAGTCAAACCTGTCTTATAATAACCTAACCAAAATCAACACAAGCAAACGTAACATAACCCTCCCTAACGTGACGGGACCGCCGTTGCTGCGCCCCCTCAGTGTCAAGCAGAAAATATTAGGTGACTCTAGTGCGCAGAAATCCATAGGATCGCAGTGTATAGCTGAAATGTCGAAGAAATCCCAACCAAACTTAACCTAGCCTAACCTAACCAAACGTAACATAATCAAACGTAACCTAACCCAGCCTAACTTGACTACAGCACCGTTGCTGACTTCCGCAGAGCCAACCAGAGTATACTAGAGCACAGTAGAGCGCAGAAGTCCGCCGCAGTGCAGTGTAGAGCACAAGAGTCATAGATATCGTAACCTAACTTGACCTAACATAACCCAAACATACGCAGCGCGACTCAACGTGACGTGCCGATGCCACTAATGCTGGTCCACCCAGAGACAAGCTGAGCATGCCACAGCACAGTAGAGTGCAGATATCGGCCGAATAGGAGTGTATAGAGCAAAAGTCAGGGGTGGCCCCTCCGAACCTAACCGAACGTAACGTAACCGAACGTAACCTGACACACCCCAGCGTGATGCGAACATTACTGCTGAACGCCCCAGGGCAAAGCAGCATGCAGTAGAGCACAGTGGAGCGCAGAAGTCCACAGAATAGTGGTGTATACCACGAAAGTCAATGCTGTCCTAACCTAACAAGGGCAACCACAGCACAGCCGAACGTAACCGAACTCCACGTAACCGCCTTACACCACTACTGCTGACCTCCCCAGAGCCAAGCAGAATACTCCACGACACAGTAGATCAGAGTCATCCGCGGCGTTTCAGTGAATAGAACGAATGTCAAAGATATCCAAACCTAACCTGACATAGTCTAACCCAAACGAACGCTGCCTAACAGAGCATAACGTGCCAAGACCTCTGTTGCTGTATTCCCCTGAGGCAAGCTGAACACATCAGATCACAGTCAAGCGTCGTAGTCACCGAACATCAGCGTATAGCACAAAAGCCATTGCTAGCCCTTCCTAACCTAACCAACCGTAACATAACCAAACGCAGCCTAACAAAGCCTATCGTGCAGCGACCACTATTGCTGGCCTCCCCAGAGCCGAGCAGAGCATATTAGAGCACAATGTAGCGCAGAAATTTACAGAGTAGTGGCATATAGCACAAAAGTCAATGCTATCTTCTATTACCGTAACCAAACGTAACATAACCTAACGTAGCGTATATCAAACTAAAGCGCCGGGACCACTGCTACTGTCCCTCCCAGAGTCGAGTAGAGTATAGTAGAGCAATGTAGCGTGTAGGAACACGACGAAGTGCAGTGTGTAGCACAAAAGTCGAGGGCAACCTGACCACACCTTACCTAACCTAACCTAACCTAATGTGACATAACACGAACTTACGTGCAGCGACCACTATTGTTGGCGTCCCCCGGGACAGGCAGAATGTGATAGAGCTCAGTAGAGCCCTGAAGTTCATAGGATAGCTGTGTTGAGCATAAAAGCCAATACTACCCTAACCGAACCCAAGGTAGCCTAACTATACCGAACGTAATTTAATTGATTCAAACGTGCCGCCACCACCACTGCTGGTCTCCAAAGAGCCCAGCAGTGCATAATAGAAGAGAGTAGAGCACAGAAACCCATAGAATCGCAGTGCAAAACAGAAAAATCGAACCCACCAAAACCTCACCACAGCCAACCTAACCTAGCGAAACGTAGCATAAACCAACCTTACCTGCCGAGACCACAACTGATGGCCTCCGCGGAGCGAGCCAGAGCATACTAGAGTGGAGTATAGAGCAGAAATCCATAGAATCTTAGCGTATAGCAGAGAAATCGAAACTATCCGAACATAACCAGAGCAAACGTCGCCTAACCAAGCGTACCATATCTCAACTCATCGTGCGGAGACCACAATTGCTTGCCTCCCCAGAGACAAGCAGATTATACTATAGCACAGTCGAGCATAGAAATCCTCCGAATAGCAGTATATACCGGGAAAGTCGAACATACCCAAACCTATCCCAAACGAACGTAACGCAACCAAACGAAGCCTACCTGAAACTAACGGGCCCAGACTACTATTTCCGGCCTCCCAATAGTCGGGCAGATTATTGTAGAGCAACGTCGAGTGAAGAAATCCACACAAGAGCAGTGTATGGCGCAAAAGTCATAACTCACATGTCCTTACCTATCGAAGCTTAACATAACCGAACACAACCTAACTGAACCTAACGTGCCGCGACCACTACTGATGGCATCCTAAGAGACACGCAGAATATGACAGAGTACACCAGAGCACGGAATTCCATATAATATCAGTGTTGCGCACATAAGTCAAAGCTGCCCTAATCAAACACAAAACAACCTAACTTAGCCAAACGTAATCTAACCCAACCTAGCCTGCCGCGACCAGATTCTCTGGCCTCAACAGAGCCAAGCAGAGCAAAGTAGAGGAGAGAAGAGCGCAGAAGTCCATGGAATCGTAGTATGTAGGTGAAAAGTTGATGCCATCGTATCCCAGCCAAAGCTAACGCAACCTGCCTTAACGTATCCTACCTCAACCACACGTGCCGAGACCACCATTACTGGCTTCCCCAGAGACAAGCAGAACGTACTAGAGCACAGTAGGGCGCAGAAAGCCACCAAATTGCAGTGTACAGCATAAAAGAATGAAATACCCTAACCTAACCTACCCTAACCCAGTCTAATCAAACGTATACTGACTGTGCCTAAAGTGCCGCGACCACTGTTGCTGGCCTTCCCAGAGTCCGGCAGAGTATAGTGGAGCACAGCAGTATAGTCTCTGCTTTGCTGCGAGGCGGCCAGAAATTGCTGCCGCAGCGCCTTAGCTTGACATATGTTAGGTTTTTCTAGGTCAGGTTTGTTGGGTTAGGTTAGTGTATCTTTGACTTTTGTGCTATATACTGCCATATAATGAACTTCTGCGCTCTCCTACTCACTAATATGTTCCGCTTTGCGATGGGGATTCCAGCATTAGTGGTCTCGGCACGTTAGGTTGTTATAGGGTACGCTTGGTTACTTTATGTTGGTCTGGGTTAGATGTGGATAGATTTGACTTTCGTGTTATACAATGTTCTTCGGTGGAATTCTGCTCTCCACTCTGCTCTAATATGTTCTGCTTTGATCGGGAGAGGTCAGCCATAGTGGTCTAGTCACGATAGGTTAAGCTATGTTACGTTTGGTTATGCTACGTTTGGCCATGTCAGGCTAGGATAGCTTCAACTTTTGTGCTATACTCCGCTATGCGGTCGATTTCTGCGCTCTACTGTGATCTAGTATTCTCTGCTTTGTCCTGGTGAGGCCAGAAATAGTGGCTGCGTCGCGTTATATTGAGTTAGGTTCGTTCGGTTAGATAGGCTTCCATATGTTTGGTTAGGATATCTCTGACTTTTGCCTTATACACTGCCTTTTCGTGGACATCTGCGCTCTACTCTCCTCTAATATGTTCTGCTTTGTGATTGGGAGGCCAGCAATCGTGGTCTAGGCACGATAGGTTGAGTCATGTTGCGTTTAGCTTCTTTATGTGAGGTTAGGTTACGTTTGGTAAAAATAGCTATGACCTTTGCTCTGTACCCGGACAATCGGCCGATATCTGCGATCTGCATTGCTCTGCTATACTCTGCTCGACTCTGGGCAGCAAGTAATAGTGGTCTCGGCACGTTAGGTTGAGTTAGGTTACGCGTGGCTTTCATGGGTTCGGATAGGCTTGATTAGAGTAGCTTTGAGACTTGTGCTATACACTGCTATTCGGGCGATATCTGTGTACTGCGTTGGTCTACTGGCATGCGCTCATCCCTGGGAAGGACAGAAATATCGGTTGTGGAACGTATGGTTGAGTCATGTTACGGTTGTTTAGTCTGTGTTGGGTTAGGTTTGGTTGGGGTGGCTTTCACCATTGTGCTATACACTGCTGCTAGATAGGAACCCCAGCTCTGCATTGCTCTACTAGCATCTGCTTGTCTCTGGCGATTTTAGCAATAATGGGCATGGCACGTTTCCTTTGGCTAGGGTACGACTGGTTAGGTTAGCTTTGGTTAAGTTTGGTTAGGATGGCTTTGACTTTTGCGCTGTGCTCTGCAATTCGTTGGATTTCTGCGCTGTACATAGCTCTACTGTTCTCCGCTCGACTTCCTGGAGGCCAGCAGTAGTGATCGCCGCTCGTTGGATTGAGTTATATTACGTTTGGTTATTTTGGGATACGTTGTGCTAGGTTAGGGTAGCTTTTACTATTGTGTTACACACCGCTGTTCTATGGCCTTCTGCGCTCTTCTTTGCGCTATCACAATCTGCTTGTCTCTGTGGGCGCCAGGAATAGTGCTCGCGTCACGTCAGGTTGGGTTGTATTAAGTTTGGTTAGGTTAGGTTTGGTTAGGTCAGGATGAGATACCATCTATTTTTGTGCTAAACACTGGTGTTCGTCGGATGTGTGCGCTTTAGGTTGCTCTAATATGGTCTGCCTTTCTCTGGGGATGTCAGCAGCAGTGGTCGCGGCACGTTAGTCTGTGTCCTGTTACGTTTGGTCAGATTAGGTTAGGTTAGGTTTCGTCAAGCTGTCCTTGACATTTGGGCTTCACACTGCTATTCGGGTGGATTTCTACGCTCTACATTACCCTACCAGGCTTCGTTCGACACTGTGGTGGCCAGCAATAGTGGTCTCGTCACGTTAGGTGGAGTTAGGCTACGTTTGGCTAAGACATGTTTGCCTGGATTAGGTTTTGATATCCATGAATTTCGTGGTATACACTATTATTTGGTGGGCTTCTGCGATCTACTGCGCTCTACTGTACTCTGCTTGCCCACGAGTGACCAGCAGAAGTGGTCGTGCCCCGTTATGATGAGATATACTTCGTTCGGGTTGGTTATATTTGTTTGGCCTAGGTTAGGATGGCTTTGACTTTTATGATGTACACTCCATTCTTTGGGCATCTGCGTCCTACTCTCCTCAGAAATATTCTGATTGGCGATGGGGAGGCCAGCAACAGTGGTCGCCGTACGTTTTGTTCAAGTATGCTACATTCCTCTAGGTTACGTTAGGTCAGGTTAGGTTAGGATATATCCGACTTTTGTGGTATACAATGATATTCGGTGAATTTCTGCGCTCTACATTGCTATACTATACTCAGCTTGACCTTAGGGATGCACGCAATAGAGGCCGCGGCAAGTTGGGCTGAGTTATGTTACGATAGGCTAGCTTAGGTTAGGCTACGTTTGGTTAGTATAGCTACTACTTCCGTGCTGTACACTGTTATTCAGTGAATTTTTGCCATCGATTGTGCTCAAATACACCCTGCTTGGCTGCGGGAAGCCAGGTGCTGTGGTCGCGGCGTGTTTCGTTGAGCAATGCTACGCTTGGTTGTGTTATGTTAGGTCTGGTTAGGTTATGATATATAGGTCTTTAGAGATATTGACAGCAATGCGGTGGATTTCTGCTCTCTCATTTGCACACGGTAGACTGCTTTTCGTAGGATTTCTGCGCTCGACTGTGCTCTACTACACTCTGCCTTGTCCTGTGGAGGCAAGCAATTGTGGTCGCTGCATGTTAGGTTAAGTTTAGTTAGGATACCTTCGAATATCGTGCCACACACTGCTGTCAGGTGGATTTCTGTGATCCACACTGCTGTACTACATTATACTTGGCACTGGCGAGACCAGGAGTAGTGGTCGCCATACGTTACGTTCAGCTATGCTACGTTCCTTTGGGATAGGTAAGGATATGTCACACTTTAGGGCTGGAAACATCCATTTGGTGGATTTCTGCGCTTTACATTGCTCTACTATACTCCGGTCGACTCTGCCGAGGCGAGCATTAGTGGCCGCGTCACGTTAGGTTGAGTTATGTTAAGATTGGTTAGGTCAGGTTTGGCTATATATGGTTAGTGTAGCTTAGACTTTCGTGCTGTACACAGTTACTCGTATGATTTCTATGATCTACTGCGCTCTACTGCTATTTGCTTTGCTTTGGGGTGGCCAGGAGCAATGCTCGCGGCGCATCATGTTGGGTTATGCTGCATTTGGTTAGGTTAGACTATATCAGGTTAGGTTAGGATATCTACAGCTTTTGTGCTATTCACTGCATTGCGGTTGTTTTCTGCGCTCTACTGTGCTCTAGTACATTGCTCTGCGAAGGGCAGCAATGGAGGCCTTGTCACGTTAGGTTGAGTTAGGCGATGTTTGGATACGATACGGTTGACTAAGTTATTATAGGCAACTGCGAATTTTGTGCTATACACTGCAATGCGGTGGATTTCTGCGCTCCACTGCACTCCGGTAGATTCTGCGTGACACTGGAGATGCCAGCAATAGTGGTCTAGGGACTTTAGGTTGTATTATATTGCGCTCGGTTATGTTACGTTTGGTTAGGTTAGTATGGGACAACTTTGACTTTTGCGCCATACGCTGCTACTCCATGGATTTCCGCGCTCTAATGTGATCTAATATGGTCAGCCTGGGTCTGGAGAAGCCATAAATTGTAGTCGCGGCATATTAAGTTTAGTTAGTCCACGTTCGGTTGGGCTAGGTTTGGTCAGGGTGATCATGACATATTTGACTTTTATGCTGTGCGCAGCTATCGGGCGGCTCTCTGCGCTCCACTGTTCTCTAGTATATTCTGCTTGGCTCTGGGGATACCAGCAATAGTCTTCTCGGTACATCAGGTTAAGATATGTTACTCTTGGTTATACTACGTTAGGATAGCTTAGGGCGCCATAGCTTCGACTTCTGTGGCATACGCTGCTACTCGGTGCACGTCTGCGCCGTACCGTGCTCTGTCGCACTCTGCTCGTCTCTGTGGACGCCAAGAATTGTGGTCGCGGCATGCTAGGTTCAGATATATTCCGTTGGGTACGGTTGGGCTTGGTTAGGTTTGGATTAGGATAGCATCGCCTTTTGTGCTTTACGCTGCTATTCGCTCGATTCCTGTGTTCTACATTAGTCTGCTATACTCCGCTTGTCTCCCGTGAGGCAGCGGTAGTTGTCGCGTTACGAGAGGTTGTGTCAGGTTACGTGTGGTTAGGTTAGGCTAGGATACGTTTGCTTAGGATAGCTCCAACTTTTGTGCCATACACTGCTGTCCGGTGGATCTCCGCGCTCCCCTCCACACTCGTATGTTCTGCAAGGCTCTGTGGAGACATCAATAGTTGTCTCGGCACGTTAGGTCCGGTTAGATTACGTTTGGTTATGTTACGTTTGTTTACGTTTGGATAGGATAGTTTTAACTTCTTTGCTATACACTGCCTTTATGTGGATATCTGCGATCTACACTGCTCGGAGACTCTCTGCTTGGCTCCGGGGAGGCAGAAATAGTAGTCTCGGGACGGTATGCTGTGTTAGGCTACGCTTGGATATGTTATGCTTGGTTAGGGTAGGCTAGGATAACATTGACTATTGCGCTACACACCGTTATTCGGAGGGCTTCTGCGATCCACATTTCTCTAATATGGTCTGCTTGGCTCTGGGGATGCCAGCAATCGAAGCATCTGCACCATACGATGTGCTGTGCGACCTTCGGTTAGGTTAGGGCAAGAGCGTTAGGTTAGGATACTTTTCACGTCCGTGCTATGCTCGGCAATCCTCCCACTTCTACGCTCTACTGCGATCCAACACTCTCTGCTTGACTCTGGGAAGGCCAGCAATAGTGGTCTCGGCGCTTTAGGTTTAGTTAGGCTACGTTTGCATGTGATAAGATTGGATATGTTAGGACAGAATAACTTTGACATTCGTGCCATTCACTGCCATTCGTTGGATTTCTGCGCCCAACTGCGCCCCAATATGTCCTGCTTGTCTCCGGGGTGTTCAGTAACAGTGGTATCGGCACGTTAGGTTGCGATATGTTACGCTTCGTTAAGGTTGGATCGGAAGGCATGATTAGCGTTTCTTCGACTTTTGTGCCATACACTGCTTTTCGGTGGATTTCTGAGCTATACACATCTCGACCATACACTGCCCGACTTTGTGGAGGCGAGCAATAGTGGACGCGGCATGCTATTTTGAGTTAAATTATGTTTGGTTAAATTAGGATGCGCTAAGTTTGGTTAGGACTGCTTTGACTCTTGTACCATACACTGTCATTCGGTGCATTTCTGTGATCCCCTGTACTTTACTACATTCTGCTTTAATCCCGGGAGGCAAGGGGTAGCGGTTGCGGCACGTCATTTTGGATTATGCTGCGTTTGGTTAGGTTAGATTAGGTCTGGTTAGGTCGGAATATCTACGGCTTTTGTGCTATTCCATGAATTGCGGTGGATCTCTGCGCTCTACAGTGCTCAAGTACATTTTGTATGTCTCTGCGGCGAACAGCAATAGTGGTCTCTTCATGTTAGGATGAGTTGGGCTACGTTTCTTGGGATTAGGTAAGGTTAAGCTCGGTCAGGGTAACTTTGACTTTCGTGCTCTACACTGCTGTCTGGAGTATTCCTGCGCTGTACTGTGCTCTAATGGCTTATGCCTTGCCCTGTGGATGCCAACAATTGGCGCCGCGGCAGGTTACGTTGAGGTAGGATTCGTTCGGTTAAGCTAGGTTAGCTTGGGTTAGGCATGGATGTATATGACTTTTGTGCTCTACACTGCGATTCTATGAACTTCAGCGTCCTACTATCCTATAATAAGTTAAGCTCGACTATGTGGAGGCTAGGGATAGTGGCCGGGGTATGATAGGTTGAGTTATGTTCCGTTTGGTTATGATAAGAATGGATATATCAGGACAGCGTAGCTTTGACTTTTGTGCTATACACTGCAATTCAGTGGACTTCGGCCATCCATTGTGCTCTAGTATGTTCTGCTCGACTCTGGGGTGGCCAGTGATTATGGCCTCGGCACGTTAGGTTCAGAAAGTTTGCATTTCGTTAGGTTAGGTTAGGTAACCTCGGTTCGGATTTCTTTGACTTCTGCGGAATGAACTGCAATTCGGCGGATTCCTGCGCTCTACATTGCTCTACTGTATTCTGCTCGACTCTGGGGAGGCAAGCAATAGTGGTCGTGGCACGTTAGGTTGAGCTACATCAAGATGGGTTGTGCCATATTAAGTTATATTTGGTAAGGATAGCTTATGCTTTCGTGCTATAAACAGCTATTCGGTGAATTTCTGTGATTTGCTGTGCTCTACTACACTCTGCTTGTCTCTGGTCATGCCAGGAGCAATGGTGATGGCACGTTATGCTGAGCTATGCTACGTTCGGTTAGGTTAGGTCAGGACAGGCCCGGTTGGGATATTTACGGCTTTTGTGCTGTACATTGCAATGCGGTGGGTTCCTGCACTATACCTTGCTTTGGACCACTCTTCTCGTCTCTGTGGGGCGAGCAACGGTGGTCTCGTCAAGTTAAGTTGAGTTATGTTACGTTTGAATATGTCACGTTTGGCTAAGTTAGGAAAGGCTACATGGAATCCTGTGCTGTACTCTGCTTTTCGGTGGATTTCTGTGATCAACTGTGCCCTACTTCATTCTGCTGTACGCCGGATGGGGGGGGGGGCAGTGTTCTTGGCACGCCATGTTGGGCTACAGTGCGTTTCGTTAGCTTAATTTAGGTCAGGCTTGGACAGGATATCTACAGCTTTTGAGACGTTCACTGAATGGCGGTGGATTCCTGCGCACTACTGTGCTCTAGTACACTCTGCTTGTCTCTGTGGAGGCCAGCAGTGGTGGTCTCGGCACGTTAGGCTGAGTTATGCTGCGTTAGTATATGTTACGTCTCTTTAGAGTAGGATATGCTGCTCCTTCTTTTGTGCTCTACACCGCCATTCGGTGGACTTTCGCGCTCTAATTCGCTCTAGTATGCTCTGCATGGCGCTGGAAATGCCGGCAATATTGGCCGCCTCAAGTTAGGCTGGGTTACTCTACGTTGGGATGGGTTAGGTTAGGCCTAGTTAGGTCAGGATATGTTTGACTTTTGTGCTGTTCACTGCAATGCGCTGGATTTCAGCGCTATACTGTGTCCTAGTACATTCTGCTTGGCTCCGGGGTGCCAGGAAACAGTGGTCTCGTCACGTTAGGTCGGGTTATGTTTCGTTTGGTTAGGTTAGGTTATGTCAAGCTCGGACAGGTTATCTTTGAATTTCGTGCTGTACGCTGTTGTTCGGTAGACTTCTGCACTCGACTGTGTTCCACTATATTCTGCTTGTCCCAGTGGAGGACAGCAATTGTCGCGGCATGTTATGTTGAGTTAGGCTACGTTTGATTAGGATATACTAGGTTATGTTTGGCTATAGTGACTTCGACTTTCGTGCCGTACGCTATTATCCGGCGGGTTCCTGTGTTCTAATTCACTCTACCGTATTCGACTTGGTTCTGTGAAGTCCGGCTGCATTGGTCGCGGCACGCTCTGTTCAGCTACCCTACTTTCGGTTAGAATAGGTTATCTCAGGTTAGGCTTGGATATCTACGTATTTTGTGCTATTCACTGCAATGCGGTGGATTTCTGCACCATACTGTGATCAGGTACATTCTTTTTGTCTCTGTGGAGGCGAGCAATGATGGTCTCGTCTCGTTTGGTTTGGTTACGTTGCGTTTGGAAGTGTCATGTTTGGCTACGATAGGATATGCTACATTGAATTTTGTGCCCTACACTGCTATTCGGTGGAATTCCATGACCTACTGTGCTCTACTACATACATTCTGCTTTGCTCCGGGGAGGCCAGGAGCAGTGGTCGCGGCACGCCACGTTAGGTTGTGCTGCGATTGGTTAGGTTAGATTAGGTCAGGTTATGATTGAATATTTACGGCTATTGTGCTCTTCGAGTCATTGCGGTGGATTTCTGCGCACTACTGCGCCCTAGCACATCCTGCTCGTCTCTGTACTGGCCAGCAATAATGGTCTCGTCATGTCAGGTTTATTGAGGCTACGTTTGGATATAATACGTTTGGCTAGGTTTGGATAGGCCACTCTGACTCTTGTGCTATAGACTGCAATGCGGCGGACTTCCGCGCTGTGCTGCGCTCTAGTTTATTCTGTTTGGCTCTGGGGCGCCGGCAATAGAGGCCTCGGCACGTCAGTTTCAGCTGTGCCACGTCCGGTTATGTTACGTTTGGTGAGACTATGACAGGATAGTTTAGACATTTGTGCTCTAAACTGCTTTCCGCCGGATTCAGCGCTCTACTGCGCTCTAATGCTTTCTGCTTAGCTCTGGGGAGGCCAGCAACAGTGGCCTCGGAGCGTTTGGCTTACTTAGGCTACGTTTTCATGTGACAAGTTTGGTTATGTTTGGACAGAATAACATAGACTTTTTTGCCATTCAATGCTTTTCGGTAGATTTCTGCGCTCTAATGTATTTTAATTTGATCCGCTTGCTTCTACGCTGGCCATCAACGTCGGACGCCGCACATTACGTTTGGTTATGCTGCGTTTGATTAGGTTAGGTTGTGTCTGGTTTGGTTAGGGCATCCCCGACATTTGTGCCATGCATTGCTATTCTTTGTATTTCTGCGCTCAACATTGTTCTACTATACTATGCTCGAATCAGGGGATGCGAGCAATAGTAGCCGTGGCTAGTTAGGTTGAGTTACGTTAAGATTGGTGAGGTTAGGTTAGGCTATATTTGGTTAGGATGGCTTAGACTTTCGTGCTATACACTGTTTTTCGGTGGATTTCTGTATACCGTTCTACACTAGTGAACTCAGCTTGCCCCTGGGGAGGCCCGGAGCTGTGGTCGCTGTAGGTTGCCCTGAGCTGTGCTACGCTTGGTTAGGTTAGGGTATGCCAGTTCAGGTTAGGGTATCTACGACTTTTATGCTATTCACTGCAATGCGGTGGTATTCTGCGCACTACTGTGCTCTAGTATTTTATGCTTGTCTCTGGGGTGGCCATCAATAGTGGTCTCGTCACGTTAGGTTGTGCTACGCTACGAGCGGTTATGTTACGTTTGGGAGGTTAGGATGGAGGAGAGCCTAGACCTTCATGCTATACACCCCCATCCGCGCATTTCTGCGCTCTACTGCGTTTTAATTTCTCTGATTGGGTCTGTTGTGGCCAGCAATAGTTGTCTCGGCACGATAGCTTGTGTTCGTTTACGTTTGGTTATGTTAGCTTAGGTTAAGCTCGGCCGGATTAACCTAGACCTTCGTGCTTTACACTGCTATTCGGAGTATTCCTGCGCTGATCTATGCTCAACGATATTATTCTTAGCCCTGAGAACGCCAGAAATATTGGTCTCGGCACGTTAGTTTGAGTTACGTTGCGTCTGGTTAGTCTAAGTTGCGTAATCATCGGTAAAGTTGGCCTTGACTTTCGTTCTGTACACTGCTGCTCCGCGGATTACTGCGCTCAAGTGCATTCTACTTGGGCTTGTGAGGCCAGCAACAGTGGCCGCGGCATATTATATTGAGGAATGCTGCACTTAGTTTGGTTATGGTAGCTTCGGTTCGGTCTGGATAGATATGTCTTTTGTGCTACACACTGCGATTCCATGGACTTGTGCGCCCTAATGTCCTCTAGTTAGTTCTGCGCGATTCTGGAGAGGATAGCAATAGCGGTCGCGGTTCGTTAGGTTTAGCTATATTTCGGCTGGTTGTGCTAAGGTTGGATATATTTGGATGGGGAGGCTTCGACTTTTGCGCTCTACACTTCTATTTGGTGAATTGCTGCGCTCTACATTGTTCTACTATACTCTGTTCGACTCTGGGGAGGCAAGCAAAAGTGGTTGTGACACGTCCGATTGTGTTGTGTTACGTTTGGATTGGTTAGGTTAGATCGTGTTTAGTCAGGATATCATTGACTTTAGTTCTGTACACTGCTTTTCGGTTGGTTTCTACTCTCTACATTGCTCTGCTATACTCTGCTCAACCCTGGGGTGGCCAGTAATAGTGTTCCCGGCGAGATGGTTGGGCTTATGCTACGTTTGGTTACGTTACGTTTGGCTAGGTCAGGATAGGATAGCTTCGACTCTTGTGCTATATGCTGCTTTCGGCGGATTTCCATGCCCTGCGTTGCTCTACTATTCTCCGCTCCACCGCCCTTTATGTTTTGTAGGGTAATATTGGCTAGGTTACGATAGTTAAGGTTGAGCACTGAAAGGTGCGGCTTTCGCGGTATACACTGATATTCGGTGGATTTCTACGCTCTACTGTGCTGTACTTTATTCTGCTTGGCTGTGGGGCGTCCAGCAATAGTGGTGGCGGCACGATATGTTGAGCTGCGTATGTGTGCCTACGCAGACATCCATAGATTGGTAGCGAATAGCACAAAAGTCAAATCTACCGCATCCTAACCTAACCAAACGTAACACAATCGAACGTAATCGAACATAAACTAACGTGCCGAGGACACTACTGCTGGCATCCCCTGAACCAAGCAGAATATACTAGGAAGCAGTAGAGCGTAGGAATTTGCCGCATTGCAGTGAATAGCACAAAAGTCGAATAAATACTCAACAAACCGCACCAAACCGAACCAAACCAAACGTAACATAACTGAATCTAACGTGCTGCGACCACAACTGCAGGCGCCCCAGAGACAAGCGGAATATGACAGAGCAGAGTACAGTACAGAAGACCATAGTATGTCTGCGTAGAGCACGAAAGTCAAAGCTATCCGAACCAAACTCAACTTAACCTAACATATCCAATCGTAATCCAACTCAACGTAACGTGCCGCGACCAGTATTGCTAGCCTCAACAGGGTGAAGCAGAGCATATTAGAGAAGAGGACAGCGCAGAAATCCATAGAACCGCAGTGTATAGCGGAATCGTCGAACTAACCCAAACCTAACACACGCTAACGTAGCATAAGCAAACGTAACCTAACCCAACCTAACCGCCCGCGGCCGCTGTTTGTATCCTCCCCAGAGCCAAGCCCAATACATTAGAGCACACTAGGGCGCAGAAAACCGTCGAATTGCTGCTTAAAGCACAAACGTCAGAGATACCCCAATCTAACCAGACCTGAGCTAACATAACCAAACGTATCCCAACAGAGCGTAACGTACCGAGACAACTGTTGCTGACATTCCCGGAGCCAAGCTGAACATATTAGAACACAGTAGAGCGCAGAAGTCCGCCAAATATCAGTGTACAGCGCAAATGTAAAAGCTACCCAATCCTAGCCATATCTAGCGTAATATAACCAAACGTAGCATAACTAAACCTAACGTGCCGAGACCACGATTTTTGGCTTCCCCAGTAACAAGCAGAGCATATTAGAGCAATGTAGAACACAGAAATGCACCGAATTGCAGTGTATAGCATAAAAGCCAAGGCCATCCTATCTTAACCTAACCAAATGTAGCGAAACTAACTGTAACCTAACACAAGATAACGTACCGGGATCACGATTCCTGGCCACTCCAGATCCAAGCAGAACATACTAGAGCACAGTAGGGCGTAGAGATAAAACAGAATAGCAGTGCATAGCACAAAGTCAATGCTACCCTATCCTAACCTAGCCAAACGTAACGTATCCCAGCGTAACAGAACTCAATCCAACGTGCCGCGACCACTATTGCTGCTCTCCCCAGAGCTGAACAGAACGAATTGAAGGAGAGTAGAGCAGAGACATCCATATAACCGCAGTGTATAGCAGAAAAGGCGAAGCTATCCGAATTTAACCCAAGCTAACATAACATGACCGAACGTATCCTAGCTCCACCTAACGTGCCGAGACAACTATTGCTGGCCTCCGCAGAGCCAAGCGGAATATACTAGAGAACAGCTGATCGCAGAAATCCGCCGCATTGCAGTGCACAGCACAAAAGTCGAAGATATCCTAACATAACCTGACAAAACGTAACCTAACCAAACGTAGCCTAACTCAAGACGGCTTGCCGAGGCCACTATTGATGGCCTCCCCATAGCCAAGCAGAAGATAGTAGGGCACAGCAGAGGGAGGAAGTCCACCGAATAACAGTGTATGGCACGAAAGTCAAAGGTATACTAACCGAACTAAACGAAACCTAACCTATCCGAACGTAACCGACTTAAACTATCGTGCCGCGGACACAATTTCTGACCTCCCGGAAACAAGCAGAACATACCAGAGCACAGTAGAGCGCAGAAATCAACCGGATAGCAGTGTACAGGACAAAAGACAATGCTACCTTATCCTAATCTAACCAATCTTGACATAATCAAACTTAGCATAACTCTACCTAGCTTGCCACGACCACTATTGCTGGCCTGCGCAGAGCCGTGCAGAACATGGTGGAGGAGAGTAGTGCTCAGAAATCAATGGAATCGCAGTTTATGGCTGAAAAGTCAAAGCTACAAGGCCTAACACAATCTAACATAGCCTAACCAGCGCAGCCCAACACAACATAACCAAACGCGACGACCATTTCTGGCCTCGACAGGGCCAATCAGAAAATAGAAGAGGAGAGTAGAGCGCTGGAAGCAGCCGAATAACAGTGTAAATTACGAAAGTCAATGCTACCCTTGTCGAACCTACCATAATCTAACAAGACCAAACGTAACCCGACCCAAACCAACGAGTCCAGAAAACTATTGCAGGCCTCACCAGAGCCAAGTTGAGCATACTAGAGCACAGTAGAGCGCAGAAACCCACCGAACAGCATTGTACAAAGCAGAAGTCAAAGCAATCCTATCCTAACCTAGCCACACGTGACATACACAAACGTAACCTAACCCTATCTATCTTGCCACGACCACTATTGCTGGTCACGCCAGAAGCGAGCAGAAAATAATAGGGGAGAGTAGATCGCAGAAACCAATAGAATCGCTGTGCATAGCAGAAGGGTAAATGCTATCCAAAACTAACCCACACAAATGTAACCGATTCAAACCCAGCATAACTCAAAATAAGGCTCCTAGACCACAATTGCTTGCCTCCCCGACGCGCAGCAGGACATACTAAATACAGCAGAGCGCTGAATTGCACGGAATGGCAGTGTGTAGCAGAAGGGTCAAGCTATCCTCTCCTAATATACAAAATCGTAGCATAGACGAACGTAATCTAACACAACCTAACGTGCTGCTACCACCAATGCTGGCTTTCCAGAGCCGAGCAGAACATGGTAGTGGAGAACAGTGCTCAGAAGTCAATAGAATCGCAGTGTACAGCAGAAAAGTCGAAGCTATCCGAACATATGCCAAACTAACTTAACGTAACCAAACCTAGCCTAGTCCATCCTAATGAGCCACGACAACTATTGCTGGAATCCACATAGCCGAGCAGATCATACTAGGGGAGAGTGGAGCGCAGAAATTCACCGAATTGCCGTGCATAGCACAAATGTCAAAACCACACTATCCAAACATAACCAACCTTCAGATAACCAAACGTTACATAACTCAAACCTCCGTGCCGAGGACACAGCAGCTCGCTTCCCCAGACCCAGGCAGATCATAATAGATCACAGTATAGTGCAGAAGTCCACCGAATAGCAGTGAATAGCACAGAAGTCGAAGTTACCCTATCCTAACGTTACCAGCGATCATAAAGCCAAACGTAACATGCCTCAACCTAACGTGCCGAGACAACAGCTGCTGGCCTCCCAAGAGCCACACGGAGTATGCCGGAGAGTAGCAGGGCGCAGGAATCCGCCTCATTGCAAAGTACAGCAAAAAAGTCAAAGGAACCAACACCTTACCTGAACTACCCTACACTATACGAAAGTAGCGTGACTGAAGAAAACGTGCCGAGACCATATTCGCTGCCTTCCGCAGAGGCAAGCAGAGACTACAAGAGCACAGTAGATCGCGCAAATCTACTGAATAGCAGTGTACAGTACAAACGTCAAAGCTACCCGATACTAACCTAACCAATCGTAACATAACCGAACGCAGCCTAACTGAATCGTGCCGCGAACACTATTGCTTGCCCCACCAAAGCCGAGCAGAACGAATGAGAGGAGAGTAGAGCGCAGAAAACCATAGAATTGCAGTGTATACGATAAAAGTCATTGCTACACACTCCTAACGTAAACAAACGTATCATAACCGAACGTAGCATAGCTCAACCTAACGTGCCGAGACAAGTATTGCTGGACTCCCCAGAGCCGAGCAGAAAGCACTAGAGGAGAGTGGAGCACAGATATCCATAGAATAGCTACGTACTACATTAGAGGCGTAGCTATCCGACCCTAACCCGAAATAATAGGGTTTAACCAAACGTAGGCTAGCTCAACATGACGTGCCGTGACCACTATTGCTGGCCACCGCAGGGGCAAGCAGAATACAGTAGAGCACAGTAGAGCCCAGAGGTTGGCCGAATAACAGTGCAAAGGACGTAAGGCGACGCAATCTTAATCGAACTATACCTAACCTAACCTAACCAAACGTAACATAACACATTCTAACGTGCAGAGGCCGCTATTTCTGTCCTCCCCGGAGACAAGCAGGAAATATTAGAGCATGGTAGTGCGCCGGAACGCACCGAAAAGCAGTGAATGGCATAGAAGTCAAAGCCACCGTGTCGTAACATAACCAAACGTGACGTAACCATGCGCAGCCTAACCCATCCTAGCGAGCGGCGACCAATATTTCTGGACTCGAGAGAGACGAGCAGGACACACTACGGTAGAGTAGAGCGCTCGAATGCACCGAATAGCCGTGTGTAGCACGAAGGTCGAAGCCTTCCTTACCGAACACAACCAAGCCTCACCAAACCAAACGTAACCTGACTCAACCTGTCTTGCCGGGACCACTATTGCTTGTCTCCGCAGAGCTGAATGGAATATACTAGAGCACAGTAGAGCGCAGTAATCCAGCGAAAGGCAGTGCACAGCACAGAAGTCGAAGATATCCGAACGTAACCTGACCTTACCAAACCAAACCGAACGTAACATATCCCAAAATAACTTGCAGCGACTACTGCTGCTGGCCTCCCCATAGCCAAGCAGAATATGGTAGAGCGCAGTAGGTTGCAGGGATACATCGCATAACAGTGTATAGCTCGAAAGTCAAAGCTATCGTTACCGAAACTAGCCAAACCTAAGCAAATCAAACGTAACCCAACTCAGACAAACGTGCCGAGACAATTACTGCTGTCATTCCGAGGGCTAAGTATAATTTAGTAGAGCACAGTACAGCGCAGGAATACTCCGAATAGTAGTGTATAGCACGGATGTCTAAGTCTCCTGGACGAGCTTATTCTAACCCAACCTAAACAAACGTAATCTAATTCAACCTAACGTTCCGAGACCACTATTACTGGCCAACCCAGAGCCAAGCAGAATGGACTAGAGCACAGGAGAGCACAGAAATCCGGGGCGTTGCAGTGAAAGGCGCAAAAGTCAATGATACCCTAACAAAGCCTGCCCCAAGCTAACCTAACCAAACGTGGCCTATCCCAACGTAACGTGTCGAGAATACCATTGCTGGTCTCCCCAGAGTAGAGCAGGGTGTAGTGGAGCAGAGGAGAGCGCAGAAATCCACCGAATAAGAGTCCATGCCAAGAAAGAAAAAACACACCCAACGTAACCTAAGCAAACGATCGTTACACAGTCTAACCTGACGAGACCACTATTTATGGCATCCCGATAGCCAAGCAGGGCATATTAGAGCGCATTAGAGTGCAGAAGTCCAACGCGTCGCAGTGTACAGCACAAAAGTCGAAGCCACTATAAGCTAGTCTAGTCAATCCTAGGAAAACCGAAGGTAACATAACCTAAGCTGTCGTGTCACTACCACTATTCCTGGACACCTGAGAGTCGACCACAGTGTGGTAGAGCAACGTAGAGCGCAGAGGTCCAACGCATAGCAGTGTATGGCACAATAGCCAAAGTTAACCTTTCCTAACCTGACCAACCGTGGCATAGCCAAACGTAACCTATCTCAAACTAACGTGTCGCGACCACCATTACCGGCCTCCACAGAGCGTAGCAGATCATATTTGAGGAGAGTAGAGAGCAGAAATCCACCGTATAGCAGCGTACAGCAGAAAGGTCGAAGAAATCCTGTCCCAACCTAGCCAACTGTAACATAGCAAAACGTAACCTAACTCAACCTAACGTGCCGCGACCATTATATCTGGCCTCTCCGTAGCGGAGCAGAACGTATTACAGGAGAGTGGGCCGCAGAAATCCATAGAACCACACTGTACAGCTCAAAAGTCGGAGCTACCCCATCCTAAGCTTACCAAACGTAACATAAGCGAAAGTAACATAACCCAAACTAATGTGCCGAGAACACTGCTCCTGGCCTCCCCAGAGCAAAGCAGAATATAGTAGAGCACATTAGAGCGCAGAAATCCACCGAACAGCGGTGTACATCACGAGAGACAAAGCTACCATAACCGAATTTAACTAAACCTAACGTAACAAAACGTAACATGTATCAGCACAACGTGAAGTTGTTGGAAATTTTCCGAAGAGCAGTGTACGGCTCAAGAGACAAAGCCATCCTAACTAAACGTAGCCAAGCCTGACCTGGCCGAAAGTAACATAACTTGACCTAACGTGCCGTGAGCACTATTCCTGGCGTCCGCAGAGACAAGCAGTCTGCTATAGGGCACAGATGAGCGCAGATGTCCATAGAATAGAAGTGCGTAGCACAAAAGCCACAGCTATCCTAACCCAACTCAACGTAACCTAATACATCCAACCGTAATCTATCTTAACCTATCTTGCGGCGACCATTGTACCTGGCCTACCGAGAGTCGAGCAGAGTATAGTAGAGCTGTGTAGAGCTTTGCACTTCAGTGGGGCGGATTTCTGTGCTCTACTGTGCTCTAGTATATTCTGCTCGGCGCTGTGGATGCAAGCAATAGTGGCCTCGGCAAGTTAGGTTGAGTTCAGAAACGTTCGGTTATGTTACGTTTGGTTAGGTTAGGGTAACATAGCTTTGACTTTTTGCTGTACACTGCTATACGTTGAATTTCTGCGCTCCACAGTGCTCTAGTATGTTCTGCTTGGCTCTGTGGAGGCCAGCAATGGTGGGTTCGGCACGCAAGGTGGAGTTATGTTACGCACGCTTTGGCTAGGTTCGGATATGTTTAGTCAGTATAGCTTTGAACTTTGTGCTGAACACTACTGTTCGGTCGATACCTGTGCACTGCATTGCTCTACTAGCATCTGCCTGTCTCTGGGGAGGGCAGCAATAGCGGTCGTGGCAGGTTTGGTTGAGTTATGTTACGTTCGGTTATGTTATGTTTGGTCGGGTTTGGCCAGGGTGGCTACAACTTCTGTGCCATACACTGGTATTCGGTGTATTTCTGCTCTCTGCTGTGCACTAGTGTATGCTGCTTGGCTATAGGGATGACAGCAGTATCACTGTGGCCGCTTTAGTCTGATTCATGTTGCGTTTGATTATGATACGTTTGGTAAAATTAGGACAGGGTAGCTGCGACTTTTGCGCTATACACTGCAATTCGGAAGATTTCTGCGGTCTACATTGCTCTACTATACACTGTTCGTCTCTCGGGAGGCCAGCAGTAACGGTCGCCGCATATTTGGTTCAGTTAGGTTACGTTTGGCTGTGTCACGCTTGGTTCGGTTAGGATAGGATAGCTTTGACTTTTATGCTGTACAATGCTGTTCGATGGATATCAGCGCTCGGCGTTGCACCAGTATACTCTGTTTGTATCTGGGGAGGCCAGCAATGGCAGTCTCGTCACGTTAAGTTGAGTTGTGCTGCGCTTGGTTATGTTACGTTTGGTTCGGTTAGGATCGGAAAGCTTTGACTTTTGCTCTATTCACTGCCATTCTGCATATATCTGGTCTCCACTCTGCCCCAATATGCTCTGCTTGACTCCGGGGAGGCCAGCAATACTGGTCTCGGCACGTATGGTTTAGTTAGGTTACACTTGGTTTCGTTAGGGTCGCTTACGGTTGGTTAAGCTGGCTTTGACGTTTGTGCTCTTGACTGCTATTCGGAGGATTTCTACGCCCGACTCTGCTGTAGTATATTCTGCTTTGCTATGTGCAGGTCTGCAGTTGTGCCTTGCGCACCGATGGCAGAGTTATGTTGCGATTGGGCATGTTACGTTTGGTTACGTTGGCATACGGTAGCTCTGACTTTTGGGCTATGCACTGCTACTCGGTGTGTTCCTGCGCTCTACATTGCTCCATCATATCCTACTCGACTCTCTGGATGCCAGCAGTAGTGGTCGTGGCACGTTAGGTTGTGTTATGTTACGTTTGGTTAGGTTAAGTTAGGGCAAGTTTGGTTCGGATATATTTCGCTTTAGCGCCATACATGGTTATTAGGAGGATTCGTACACACAACTGTGCTCTACTCAAACCTGCTTTACCCTGTGGAGGCTAGCAAGTGTGGTCGCGGTTCGTTATGTTGAGCTTTGCTACGTTATGTAATGTTAGGTTATTTCGGGTTAGGTTTGGATGTCTTTGACTTCTCTACTGTACACGTCGATTCCGTGGGCTCCTGCAAACTAATCACTTGTAATATTTCCTGCTTGGCACTGGGAAGGCCAGCAATAGTGGCGGCGGCACGTTAGGAATATTTATGTTACGCTTGTTAGGTTCACGCTCGGTTACGCTGGCGTAGGATATGTTTGGTTATGATGACTTTGATGTTTGTGCACTACACTGCTGTTCGGTAGATTTCTGCGCTCTACTGTGCTATAGTACCTTATGCTAGGCCATGGTGAGGCCAGAGGTAGTGCTCTCGGCACACTAGCCTGGGTTAGATTGAGTTTGGTTATGTTATATTAGGTTCGGATAGGATAGGGTAGCTTAGACTTTTGTGCTATGCGCAGCTCTTCGGTGGATTCCTGCGCTCTAAATTGCTCCGCTACACTTACCTCGACTATCGGGAGGACAGCAGCAATGGTCGCATTTCGGTAGGCTGTGTTTGGATACGTTGGGTTACGTTATGTTTGTTTAGGTTAGGTTAGGAGAACTTTGACTTTTCTGCATTACAGTGCGGTTCTATGGCCTTCAGCGCTTTACCCTCCTCCAATATGTTCTGCCTGGGTCTGGGGAGGGCAGCAATAGTGTCCTCGGCACATTAGGATGCGTTCGGGTACGCTTGGCGACGATATGTTGGCCAGGTTATGGTAGGATTGCTATGACATTTGTGCTATAGAATATTATGCGGTGGATTTCTGCGCTCCACTGTGTTCTAGTCCGTCCTGCTTGGCACCGCGGGGGACAGAAACTGTGGCCCCGGCACGGTTGGTTGGACTAAGTTATGTTTGGCTTGGTTAGGTTAGGTCAGGGTTGGTTAGGATAGCTTTCCCTTCCCCGCTGTAAATTGCTGTTCGGCCGATATCTGCGATCCGCGTTGCTCTGCTATACTTTGCTTGTCTCTGGGAAGGCCAGCAGTAGTGGTCGTGTCACGTTTCGTTGCGTTAGGTTACGTACGGTTAGGATAGGTTCGGATAAGTTTGGTTGCGATAGCTGTGACTTTCGTGCTGTACACTGTTGCTAGGTGTTTTCCTGCCCTCTACAGTACTCCACTCCTACCTGCTCCTCCGCGTGGTGGCAAGCAGTGGCGGTCGCGGCACGTTCCGTTGAGCTCGTCTACGTCATGTTAGGTTATGTTAGCTTGGGTTTGGTTAGGATATCTTTCACTTTTGTGATATAAACTGCAATGCGGTGTATTACTGCGCTCTAGTTTGGTCTAGTATATTGTGCTTCGATCTGGAGGGGCAAGCAGTAGTGTTTTCGGCCCGTTCGGTAGAGCCAGGTTACGTTCTGTTAGGTTACATTTGATTAAGTTAAGAGAGGGTAGCTTCGACTATTGTGCTATGCGCAGCGATTCTATGGATTTCTGCGCTCTACTCGCCACTAATATGATCTGCCTTGCTCTGAGGATGGCATGCTCGTCTACGTCATGTTAGGTTATGTTAGCTTGGGTTTGGTTAGGATATCTTTCACTTTTGTGATATAAACTGCAATGCGGTGTATTACTGCGCTCTAGTTTGGTCTAGTATATTGTGCTTCGATCTGGAGGGGCAAGCAGTAGTGTTTTCGGCCCGTTCGGTAGAGCCAGGTTACGTTCTGTTAGGTTACATTTGATTAAGTTAAGAGAGGGTAGCTTCGACTATTGTGCTATGCGCAGCGATTCAATGGATTTCTGCGCTCTACTCGCCACTAATATGATCTGCCTTGCTCTGAGGACGGCTGCAATGGTAGTCTCTGCACGCTAGCTTGAGTTAGGTTACGTTCGTTTAGGTTATGTTAGCATGGGTTAGGTGTGGATAGCTTTGATCCTTCTGCCACGCAATGCTGTCATTTTGACCCCTGCGTTCGGCTCTCCTCTCATATGTTCTGCTTAGCGATGGGGAGGCCAGCAGTTGTGGTCTATACACGCTTGGTTTTGTTAGGCTACGTTTGGTTATATTACGTTTGGCTTAGTTAGGGGAGGGTAACATATCCTTTTGTGCTATACACAGATCTTCGGTGGACTTCCGCGCACTATTGTGCTCTAATATTCCCTGCTTTTCTCTGAGGATGCCAGCAATGGCGGTCGCGGCACGTTAGTTTGCGTTATGTTACGTTCGGTTAGGTTGGGTTCGGTTATGTTTGGTGAGGGTAGCTGCGACTTTTGCGTTATACACTGCATTGTTGTCGATTTCTGCGCTGCACTGCGTCCTGATATGCTCTGCGTGGCTCCAGGGAAGCCAGCAATAGTGGTTATGTCACGTTCGTTTGGGTTGCTTTACCTACGGTTCTGGTAGGTTTGTCTGGGTTAGGCTAGGTTATCTTTGACGTTTCCGCTGTACGTTGCCATTCTGCACTCTACATTCTGCTCCTCTAATAAGTTCTGTTTGCTATGTGGAGGCCAGCAATGTTGGACTCTGTTCGTAATATTTAGTTAGTCAACAGTTGGTTGTTTTGGGATAGGAGAGGTTAGTTTAGGATATCTTTGTCTTTTGTGCTACACAGTGCTATGTGGAGGGTTTCTGTTATCTACTGTGCTCTTGTACATTCGGCTCGTCTCTGGGGAGGCCAGTAATGGTGGTCCCGGCACGTTAAGTTGAGCTGTGCTACATTTGGCTTCGTCACGTATGCTTTGGTTATGTTTGGATAGCTTGGACTCTCCTGGTATACATGACAATTGGTGCACTCCTGCGCTCCACTGTGCTCTTCAATATCCTGCTTGGCCCTGGGGAGTCCAGCAATTGTGATCTCTGCACGTCAGGTTGAGTTAAGTTGCGTTATGTTATGTTACGTTTGGTTATGTTTTGTTAGGATAGCATTGGCATTGTTGCTATACACAGCTATTCCGTGAATTTCTGCGTTCTGCTCTGCTCTAGTGTGCCCTGATTGACGCTGCGGATGCCAGAAATTGTGGTCTCGGCTCGTTAGTTTGGGTCAGGCTTCGCTTGGCTTGCTTAGGCTGTGTCAGGTTAGGAGAGGATGTCATCGACTTCTGTCCTTTGCACTTCATTGCGTCGGATCTGTAAGCTCCCCTGTGCTCTAGCATATTCTGCTTTGCTCTCGAAGGTCAGCAATAGCGGTGTAGGCACGATAGGTTTAGTTAGGTTACGTTAGGTTGTGTTAGGTTTGGTTTGGTTAGGATAGTATAACTTTGACTTTTGCGCTATACACTGCTATTCGGTGTATTTCTGCTCTCTACATTCCCATACTTTAGTACTGCTCGACTCTGGGGAGGCGAGCTATTGTTGCCGTTGCACGCAAATTTGAGGTTGGCTACGTTTGTTTAGGTTACGTTGGCTCTGGTTAGGCCTGGGTGGATAAGACTCTTGTGCGGTACACTGCGAATTTGCGGACTTCTGCGCCCTGCTGTACTCTAGTCAGTTCTGATTGAATCTGTGACGGGCAGCAACAGTAGTCTCGGCACGTTCGATTGAGCTATGCCACGTTTGGTTGTTATACGTTTGGTGAGGATAGGACAGAATAGTTTAGACATCTGTGGTACACACCGCTATCCTCTGACATCTGCGCTCTGCTCCGTTCTAACATTCTCTGCTTCGCTCTGGGGTGGCCAGAAATAGTGGACTCGGCGCGTTAAGTTTTGTCAGGCTACGTTTGCGTATGTAAAGTATGGTTATGTAAGGGCAGAATATCTTAGTCCTTCGTGCCATTCGAAACCATTCGGTGGATTCCTGCGCCCTACTGCACTCCAGTATGTTCTGCTTGTCCCTGGGGTGGCCAGTTATAGAAGTCCCGGCACGTCAGATTGAATCGCGTTTCGCTTCGCTGGGTTAAGATAGGATTGGTTGGCTAGGATTTCTTCGACTTTTGTGCTATGCACTGCAATTCGAAGTATGTCCGCGCTATACATTGGTCTACTACACTCCGCTCAACTGTGGGGGTGAGGGGGGGCGTGCAATAGGTGCTGTGGCACGTTAGGTTGAGTTAGGTTATGCTTGGTTAGGAAACGTTAGGTTAAGTTTGGTATGGCTGACATTGACTTTCGTGCTGTACACTACTTTTCGACGAATTTCTGTGATCTGCAATGCCCTGTTGTACTCCGCTCGGCTCAGGGGAGTCGAGCAATAGTGCTGCTGGCACGTTACGTTGAGTGAAGTTACGTTTGGATATGTTAGGTTAGGCATAGTTTGGTTAGGGTAGCTTTGACTGTCATGATATACATCGTCATTCGGCGGATTTCTGAGATCTACTGTGCTCTATTACATTCTCGTTTGCACTGGGGAGGCCAGGAGGAGTAGTCGCGGGACGATATATTGAGTTATGCTCCGTTTGGTTTGGTTAGATTAGTTCAGGCTATGATAGGATATCTACGGCTTTTGCGCTTCTCACTGCAATGCGCTAGACTTCTGCGCTCTACTGTGCTCTAGTACATCCTGCTTGGCTCTGTGGGGGCCAACAATATTTTGCGGCACGTCATGTTGATATAGCCCACTTTCGATTACGCTTGGTTAGGTTATGTCGGATATGGTGGCTTCGACTACCATGCTGTACACCATTACCTGGCTGGTGCCTGTGATCCACTGTGCTCTACCGTATTCTGTGTGGCTCTGTGGAGCCCGGAAGCAGTATTCGCGGTACGATCTGCTGAGTTAGCCTACGGTACGTTAGGCTGAGTTATGTCAGGCTAGGTTAACATGTCTACGTCTTTGGTGATATTCACTGCAGTGCTGTGGATTTCTGCGCCATGCAGTGCTCTGCTAAATTCTTCTTGTCTCTGTGGAGGCGGGCAATGGTGGTACCGTCAAGTTAGGTTCAGGTATGTTACGTTTGGTCATGTCACGTTTGGCTAGGTTAGAATATGCTACACTGACTTTTGTGCCTTACACTGCTATTCGGTGGACGTCTGTATCCTACTGTGCTCTACTGCACTCTGCTTTGCTCCGGGGATAACAGGTGCAGTGACCGCGGCACTTCTTGTTGTGTTATTCTGCGTATGGTTGTGTTAGATTATGTCAGGTTAGGTTGGGATATCTTCGGATGTTGTGCTATTCACTGGTATTTTGTGGATTTCTGCGCTCAACATTGCTCTACTACATTCTGCCAGACGATGGGGAGGCGAACAGTAGCGGCCGCGTCGCGTTGGGTTCAGCTAGGTTACGTTTGGTGAGGTTAGGTGAGGCTATGTTAGGTGGGGGTAGCTTTGACTTTCGTGCTGTACCCTTTTATTCGGTACATATCTGTTATCTACTATGCTCTACTACATTCTGCTTGGCCCCGGGGAGGCCAGCAATTGTAGAATCGGAACGTCAGGTTATGTTACGTTACGTTTGTTATTATTACCATTGGATATGTTAGGACAGGACAGCTCCGACTTTTGAGCAATACACTTATATTTGGTGGGTTCCTGCTCTCTACATTGCTCTACTGTACTCTGCTCGACACTGGGGAGGCCAGCAATAGTGGTCGCGGCACGAAAGTTTGGGTTACGTTACATTTGGGCAGAATAGGTTACGTTAGAGTCGGGGAGGATAGCTTTCACTTTTGTGCTATAAACGGCTATATGGTGGATGTCTGCACTGTATTGTGATCTAATGTGCTCTGCTCGGTTCTGCGGTGACCAACAGTAGTGGTCTCCGCCCGTTAGGTTGATCTATGCTAGGATTGTTTATGTTACGTTTGCCTGTGTTAAGATAGTGGTGGCTTCGTCTTTCGAGGTATACACAGTTTTTCTGTGGAACACTGCGCTCTACTTTGCTCTACTGTATTGTGCTTGGCCTCGGGGCGTCCGCCAATACTGGCCGTGGAATGTTATGTTGAGTTAGACTTCGTTTGGTAATGTTATACTTGTTTGGGTTAGGTCTGGATTGCTTTGGCTTTTCTGCTGTTCGCTGTGATACTGGGGATTGCTGCTGTATACCCTCCTCTAATATGTTCTGCTTGGCTCTGGGAAAGACCGAAATACTGGTTTCGGAAGCTTACGCTAAGTTAAGCTGCACTTCGGTGATTTAGGTTAAGACGAGCTAAGTTGTGTTTTCTCTACATTTGTGCATTACACTTTAACGCCACGGATTTCTGCGACCTACTGTGCTCTTGTGTATTCTGCTTGGCTCTGGAGATGTCAGCAATAGTGGCGTTCGGTGGGTAGGTGGAGCTAGGTATCGTTTCCTTACGTTATGCTTGTTTAGGTTATGCAAGGATAGCTTTGACTTTTGTGCTGTACTCAGCCATTCGGAGGATTTCTGCGCTCTGCGGTGTGCTAATATTCTCTGCCCTGCTCTGGCGTGGCAAGAAACTGTGGCCGCGACGCGTTATGTAGGGTTAGGTTACGTTCGTTTATGCTAGGTTTGGGTTAGGATAGGAGGTCTTCGTCTTTTGTGCCGTACACTGAAAGTCGGAGGACTCCTGCGCTCCACTGTGCTCTAGTATATTCTGCTTGGCTCTGCGGAGTCAAGTAATATTGTTCTCGCCATGTTAGGTTGAGACAGGCTTCGTTTGGTAAGGTTATGTTAGCTCTGGTTAGGTTAGGGTAGATTTGGCTTCCGTGGTATACACAGATATCGGTGGATTTCTACGCTCCATCCTGTCACTGTATTTCCTGATCGGCTCAGTGGATGCCGGAAAAAGAGGCCTCGGCACGTGAGGTTGAGATAGGATACGTTTGGTTGTGTTAAGTTAGCTTTGGTTAGGTTTGGGCAGCTTCGAATTTTCTGCTGTACACTGCGATTCTACGGATGCCTGCGCTCTACTTTCCCCTATTATGCTCTGCTTCGCTCTGTGGGGGCCAGCAATACTGGTCGCGGCACGTTCGGTTGGAACTGGTTAAGTTTGGTTAGGTTAGGTTTGGTTGGGTTAGGTCAGGATGACTCCGACTTTTGCGCTGTACACTACATTTCTGTCGACTCCAGCGCCCTGCTGTACTCTATTATATTCTTCTTGGCTATGGGGACGCCAGCAGTATTGTCCTCGGTACGTTAGTCTGAGTTAGGTTACGTTTGGTTATTTTTCGTTTGATTAGTTTAGAACAGGGTAGCCTTGACTTTTGTGCTATACACTGCAGTTCGGCACATTTCTTCCCTCTACTTTGCTCTGTAATATTCTGAACGGCTCTGTGGATGTCAGCAATAGTGGTCTGAGCACGCTAGGCAGAGTTAGTTAAAGTTTGGTTATGTAACTTTGGGTTAGGTTATCCTAGCATTGCTTTGACTTTTTGACTGCTAGCTGCAGTTCCGTGCATATATGCTCACCACCGTGATCTGGTATTATCCGCTTTGCTCTGGCCAGGCCAGAAATTGTGGCCGCGGCGCGTTAGGTTGCGTTTCGCTGTTTCCGGTTAGGTTCGGTTCGTTTGGATTAGTTTAGGATAGTTTTGACTTCAGTCCCGTACAATGTAGAGCGGTGGCTTTCTGCGTTCTGCTGTGATCTATTATGTTCCGCTTCGCTATGGGGACAACAGTAATTGTGGTCTCGGCACACTAGGTTAAGGTACGATACGTTTGGCTATGCTACGTTGGCTTCGTTTAGGATTGGTCTGCTTCGACTTTTCTGCAATACACTGCGATTCTATGGATTACTGCGCGCTCCTCTACTCTAGTATGCTCTGCTCGACTCTGTGGAGGCCAGCAAGACTGGTCGCCGTGCTATAGGTATGTTAGGTTAGGATTCGTTACGTTACGTTTGGTTAGGTAAGGAAAGGATGGATCTGACTCGTGTGCTTTACACTGCAATACCGCGGGTATCTGTAGTCCACTGTGCTCTAGGATATTCCGCTTGTCTCTGGGGCGCCGGCAATGGTAGTTGCGGCACGATAGGTTGAGCTATGTCACTTTCGCCTAGGTTAGGTTATGTTAGGTTTGCTCAGGCCACCACGGACTTTTGTGCTATGCACTGCAGTGCGGCGGTTTTCTGCTATCTAGTGTGCTCTAGTACATTCTGGTTGGCTCTGTGGACGTCAGCAATAATGACCTTCTCTCGTTCGGTTCAGTTAGTCTGCGTTTGGCTAGGTTAGGTTTGGCATGGTAGGGTTAGTATATCTTTTTGACGTCTGTGCTCTTCGCTGCTCTTTGGAGGCTTTCAACGCTCTACTCTGCTCTAGCATATTCTGCTTGGCTCTGCGGAGCCTAGCAATAGTGTCCTCGGCACGTTAGTGTGAGTTCGATTACGTTTGGTTATGTTACGATTGTTTATGTAATTAAAGGACAGATATGGTTTCTGCGCTTTACATTGCAACGCCGCGGATTCCTGTGATCTACTGTGCTCTAGTATATTCAGCATGGCTCCGGGGTGGTCAGCAATATTGTTGTAGGGGGATTAGGTGTAGTTAGTTTACGTTTGGTAATGTCACGTTTGGCTCAGTTAGGAGAGGATAGATACGTCTTTCGCACTACACACAGCTATTCGGAGGATTTCTGCGCTCTACTGTGCTCTAGTATGTTCAACTTGGCTCTGGCAGGTCTAGAAATAGTGGTATCGGCACGTTACGTTGAGTTACTCTACGATTGGCTAGGTTAGCTTTAGTCAGATTTTGTCAGGATGTCTTCCACTTTCGTGCCACTCACTGCTATTCGGTGGATTTCTACTCCTTACATTGCTCTACTATGCTCTGCTCTACTCTCTAAAGGCCTGTAATATTGGTCCCGCCTCGTTAGTTTTATTTATGCTACGTTTGGTTATGTCACATTTGGATAGGGTAGGAGAGGGGAGCATCTACTTTTGTACTTTATACTGCTATTCGGTGGACTTCTTCGCCTTACACTGCGCTAATGTGCTCTGTTTGTCTCTAGGAAGAACAGCAATAGTCGGCTCGGCACGTTAGTTTCAGCTGGATTACGCTTGGTTTGGTTATGTTTGTTTAGGATAGGTTAGGATAGCTTTGTCTTTCTTGTACGTAGACTGCTATTCGGTGGATTTCTGCGCTCTACTGTGCACTACTATAGACTGCTCGACTCTGGGGAGACCAGTGATAGTGGTCGCGTCATGATAGTTTGAGGTAGGTTACGATTGGTTATGTTAAGGTTGGATTGGTTAGAGGGGTCTAGCTACGACCTTTGCGCTATTCACTGCATTGCGGAGGATTTCTGCGAACTGCTGTGCTCCAGTATAATCTACTTGTCTCTGTGGAGGTCAGCAAATGTCGTCTTGCCATGTTATGTTGAGTTACGCTACGTTTGGATTCGTTACGTTTGGCTAGGTTAGGATAGGCCACTTTGACTTTTGTGCTTTACACTGCTATTCCATGGATTTCCGTACTCCACTGTGCTCTACTACATTCTGCTTTGCTACGGCGAGGCTGGGAGCAGTGGTCTCTGCGCTTTATGCTGAGACATGCTACGTTCGGTATCGTTAGATAAGGGCAGGTTGTGCTTGGATATCGACGGCTTTTGTGCTATCAACTGAATGCGGTGGATTTCTGCTATATACTGAGCTCTGGTACATTCTTCTTGCCTCTGTGGAGGCGAGCAATGGTGTTCTCGTCAAGTTTGGATCAGCTATGTTATGTTTGGTCATGCCACGTTTGGCTAGGTTAGGATAGGCTACTTTGACTTTTGTACTGTACACTGCTATTCCGTGGACTTCTGCGCACTAATATGCTCAGATATGTAATGCTTGGCTCTGGGGCGGCCAGTAACACTACTCCCGGCACATCAGCTTGAGTTATGTCACGTTTCGTTGGGATAGGTTGGGAAGGTTTGGTTAGGATTTCTTTGACTCTTGTGCTATGCACTGCTATTCGGTGGATTTCCGCGCCCTACGTTGCTCTGCTCCACTCTGCTCGACTCTGTGGAGACGAGCAGTAGAGGTCGTGGCACGTTAGGTTGTGATAGGTTATGATTTGTTTGGATAGGGTAGGTTAAGCTTGATCAGTGTAGCCTTGACATTCGTGGTATACACTGTTAATCGGTGCACTTCTGAGAACTATTGTGCTCTACCACATTCTGCTTGGTCATGGTGAGGCCAGGAGCAGTGGTCGCTGCAGGTTATGTTGAGATATGCTGCGTTCGGTTAGATTACATTGTGTCAGGTTATGCTACTGTATCAACCGCTTTAGCGCTATTCACTGCAGTCCGCAGGATTTCTGCGCCCTACTGCGCCATACTGCGCCCTAATACATTAGGCTTCTCCCTGTGGATTTCACCAATAGTGGTCTCGTCATGTTAGGTTGAGTTAGGCTACGATTGCATGAGCTACGCTTGGCTAGGATACGAAAGGCTACTTCGGCTTCTGTTCTATTCGGTGGATTTCTGCGCTTTAATGTGAGCTACCGTGCTCTGCTTGCTCAGGGGATGCTAGCAATATTAGTCTTATCACGTTATGTTTAGACACACTACGTTTGGACAGGTAAGGTGAGGTCAGATAATGTCATGATATGTTACACTTTTGCGCTATACACTGCAATGCGCAAAACATTCCACTTGGCTCTGGCGAGGCCAGTAGTAGTGGTCTCGGATGTTAGGTTGTGTTATGTTACGTTTGGCTAAGTTAGGATACGCTACTATGACTTCCGTTATATACGCTGCTATCCACCGATTTCTCCGCTCTACTGCGCTCTAATGCTTTCTGCTTGGTTCTGGGGAGGACATCAATAGTGGTCTCGGCGCGTTAGGTTTAGTTACGCTACGTTCGCATATGACAAGTTTGGTTATGTTATGACAGAGTATCTTGGACTTTCGTGCCGTCCACTGCCATTCGGAAGATTTCTGCGCCCTACTGCGCACCGATATGTTCTGCTTGGCTCTACAAAGGCCATCAATAGCAACCGCGGCACGTTATATTGAGTTATGCTACGTTTGGTTAGGTTCGGCTATGCCAGGTTCGGTTAGGATGTCCTCGCCCTTTGTGCTCTACTCTGCTATACGGTGAATTTCTGCGCTCTACAATGCTCGACCATACTCTCCTCGACTCTGGCGTGGCGGGCAAATAGCGGCCGCGGCACGTTAGGTTGAGTTATGTCAGGTTTGGTTTGGTTATGTTTGGATAAGTTTGCTTAGGATACCTTCGACTTCCTTGCTATGCACTGCTATTCGGAGGGTTTCTGCGCTCGACTGTGCTCTAGTATATTCTGCTTGGCCCTGGAGAGGCCATCAGTAACCGCGGCACGTTATGTTAGTTAGGCTACGCTTGGCTAGGTTTGGTTATGTCAGGTTATGTTAGGAAATCTACGGCTTTTGTGCTATTCGCTGCAATGCGGTGGATTTCTGCGCTTTACCGTACCCTAGAACATCCTGCTTGTCGCTGTGCATGTCAGCAAGGGTGGTCTGGCCATGCTAGGTTGCGTTAGCCTTCATCTGGTTATGTTACGATTGGTTAGGTTGGGATAGGCTACATGGAAATTTGTGCTGTTCACTGATATTCGGTGGATTTCTTCCCTCAAATGTGCTCTAATTTACTCTGCTTGGCTCTGGGAGGCAAGCGAAAATGGCCTCCTGACGTTATGTTGAGTTACACTACGTTTGGATTGGTTAGATTGCGCAATTATAGGTCAGGGTATGTTTGATTTTTGTACTGTACACGGCAGTGCGGTGAATACCTGCGCTCTGGTGTGCTCTAATATTTTCTGCTTGGCTCTGGGGAGGCCAGCAATTGTGGTCTCGCCACGTTAGGTTGAGCCATGCTACGTCCACTTTTGTTACGTTTGGCAGGTTAGGACACGATAGTCTACACTTTTGTGCTGTACACCCCTCTCCGCGGCTTTCTGCTCACTACTGTGTTGTAATATTTCCAGCTTGTGTCCGTGGAGGCCGACAATAGTAGTCGCGGCACGTCGGGTTTTGTTATTTTAAGCACGGTTGGGTTAAGAAACTTTAAGCTCGGTTAGGTTAGGTTAGGTTAGGTTAGGTTAGGACTCTTACTCTTCTTCGGAGTATTTCTGCGCTGTGCTGTGTTCTAGTATATTACCCTTAGCCCTGGGAATGCCACCAATAGTGGCCGCGGCACGTTACGTTGAGATGGGCTGCGTTTGGTTAGACTATGTTAGCTTGGGTTAAGTGCAGACAGATATGGCTTATGTGATGTACACTGCTATTCTATTGAATTCTACGCTCTGCTGTGATCTACTAAGTTCTGCTCGCCTCTTGGGAGGCCAGCAATAGTGGTCGGGGTACGATAGGTTGAGTTATGTTTCCTCTGTTAATGATAAGATTGGACATATTAGGAGAGGAAATCTTTGACTTTTGTGTAATACGGTGCTGTCCGGTGGGCTTCTGTTCTCTAGTGTGCTCCAGTATATGCCAGTTGCCTCTGGGGTGGCCAGAAATGGTGGCCTCTCAAGTTAGGTTGAGCCATGGTACGTTAGGCCATGTTACGTTTGGTTATGTCAGGTCAGGATAGTCTAGGCTTTTGTGCTGTATACTGCTGTCCGCGGATTTCTGCGCTCTACTGAGTAATAGTATTCTCTGCTTGTCTCTGAGGATGCCAGCAATAGCGGTTTCGGTATGTTAGATATGTATATGTTACGTATGGTTAGGTTCGATTATTTTAGGTTAGGGCAGGTTATCTTCGATTCTTGTGCCATTCACTGCAATGCGGTGGGTTTCTGTGCTCTACTGTGCCCTAGCACATTCTGCTCCTTTTTGTGGAGGCCACCAATAGTGGTCTCCCGTGTTAGGTTGAGTTTTGCTACCTTTGGTCATGTCATGTTTGGCTAGGTTAGGATAGGACACTTTGTCTTTCGTCCTATACACCACTATTCGGTGGGATTCTGCGCTCTCATTTGCTATAATTTGCTCAGCTTGGCCTTCGCGTAGCCAATAATAGTGGCCTCGGCACGTTAGCTTAAGTTAGGTTACGTTCAGCTAGGTTAGGTTAGGTTAATTTCGCTTAGGATAGCTTTGGCTCTCGTGCTATACACTGTTATTCGGCGTAGTTGTGTGACCTACTGTGCTCTCGTTCTGCTTGGCTATGGGGTGGAGAGGAGCAGTGGTCTCCGCACGTTATGTTGTGCTATACTGCGCTGGTTAGGGCAGGTTCGGTCAGGTTAGATTAGGACATCTACGGCTTTTGTGCTGTTCACTGCAGTGAGGTGTACTTCTGAGTTCTCCCTTGCCGTAGTATATGCTACTTGGACCTGGGGAGGCCACCAATAGCTGTGTCGGCACGTTAGGACGAGTATACGCTACGTTTGGACATGCCACGTTTGGCTAGGTTAGGATAGGCTACTGAATATTTTGCGCTACTCACTGCTATTCGGTTGATTTCCGAATTCTAATGCGATCTAATATGTTCAGTTTCGCCGTGGGAGGGCAGCAATCGCGGACTCGACACATTAGGCGGAGATACGCCATGTCTGCTTATGTTCCGTAGATTTGGGATAGGCCTGGGTAGCACTGAATTATCTGATATACACAGCGATTCTATGGATTTCTGCGTTATCCACACCACTATTGTACTCTGCTTGACTCTGGGAGGCCAGCAGTAGTGGTCGCGTCGCGTTAGGTTGAGTTTGGCTACGTTTGGCTGTGGAATGATTCGTTAGGTTTGGAAAGTGTAGCATTGCCTTCAGTACTATAGTCTGCTATAAGGTGGATTCCTGCGCCCTACTGGAAGCTAATATTTTCAGCTTGGGTCTGGGAAGTCTAGCAATAGTGTCCCCGGCACCTTATGCTTTGTCATGTTACGTTCGGTTAGGTTGGGTTAGGCTAAGTTTGGTTAGGGTAGCTTTATCTATTGTGCTGTACACTGCTATTTGGTGGATTTGTGCGCTCTACTGTGCCCTAGTATGCACTGCTTGGCTCAGTGGTTGGCAGCAATAGCGGTCTCGGCAGGTTAGGTTGAGTTAGGCTATATTTGGATATGTTCTGTTGGTTTGGGCTGGGCTTAGGTTGTTTTGACTCTTCTGGCATACACAGAGATTCCATGGATTTTTGAGTTCTACTCTGCACTAATGTGACCGCCCTGGTTCTGGGGAGGCCAGCAGTAGTGGTCGCGCCGCGTTAGCTTGAGTTTGGATGCCTTTGGTTATGTTACGATGGGTTAGGTTTGGAGAGGTCAGTTTTGACTTCAATGCTGTTGTCTTCTATTAGGAGGCCTTCTGTGCGCATCAGTGCTGTAATATCTTCCGCTTGGCGCAGGAATGGACAGAAATAGTTGTCTGGGCATGTTATATTGAGTCAGGTCACGTTCGGTTATGTTGGGTTACGCTAAGCTTGAAAAGGATAGATTCAACTTTTGTGCTGCACACTGCCGTTAGGTGTATCTCTGCGCTCTTCATAGTTCTATTATGTCCGTCATGGCTCTGGGGAGGGTAGCAATGGCTGTATCGGCACGTTAGGTTGAGATAGGCTTCGTTTGGCTATGTCCTGTTGTTTTGGGTTTGGCTTGGGTAGCATTGACATAACCGATGAACACTGCGATTCTATGGACTCCTGCGTTCTTCACTCCACCAATATGCTCCGGTTGATTCTGGGGAGCCCAGCACTTGTTGTCGCGACACGTTAGGCTGAGTCCGGTTACGTGTATTTATGTCACGATCGGTTAGGTTTGGAGAGGATAGCTTTGTCTTTAGTACTATAGTCTGCTTTGAGGTGGATTCCTGCGCCTTGCAGGGAGCTAGTATTTTCAGCTTGGCTTTGGGAAGTCTAGCAAAAGTGTCCCCGGCACCTTATGCTTTGTCATGTTACGTTCGGTTAGGTTGGGTTAGGCTAAGTGTGGTTAGGATAGCTTTAACTATTGTGCTGTACACTGCTATTCGTTTTACTTCTACGCTCTACTGTGATCTAGTACGTCCTGGTTGCATCTGGGGTGGGCAGCAATAGCGGTCTCGGCACGTTATGCTGTGTTAGGCTACGTTTGGTTAGGTTCTCTTGGTTTGGGTTAGGCATGGGTAGCTATGTCTCTTCCAATATACACTGCGATTCTGTGGATTTCTGCGTTCTACTCTCCACTAATGTCTTCTGCCAGACTCTGGGGAGGCCAGCAGTAGCGGTCGCTGCACGTTAGGTTGAGTCATGCTACGTTTGGCTCTGTCAATGTTGGTTACGCTACGAGAGATTTGCCTTGACTTTATTTCCATTGTCTGCAATTAGGTGGATTTCTGTGCACCACAAGGCTCTAGCGCTTTCAGGTTGGCCTTGGGAAGGCCCGAAATAGTTGCCTCGGCACGTTATGTTGAGTCAAGGTACGTTCAGTTAACTTGTGCTATGCTAAGCTTTGTAAGGGTAGCTCTATCTCTTGTACTGTGCTCTGTCCTTCGGTGGATTTCTGTTCTCTACTGTGCTCTAGTAAGCCCGGCTTGGCTCTGGGTAGGGCAGCAATAGCGGCCACGGCACGTATGGTTTATTTATGATACGTTTGGTTATGTTGCGGTTGGTTAGGATAGGAGTGGATAACTCTGACTTTAGTGCTATAGCATGCTATTAAATGGATCTGCGCCTATCAGTGCTCTAATATTTTCAGCTTGGCTCTGTCAAGTCCAGCAAGAGTGGTCTCGACACTTTATGATGTGTCATGCTTCGTTCGGTTAGGTTGGATTAGGCCTCGTTTGGTAAGGATAGCTTTAACTTTTGTGCCGTACTCAGATATTCGGTGGGGTTCCGCCCTCTACTGTCCTGTAAAATGTCCTGCTTGGCTCTGGGGAGGGCAGCAATAGCGGTCTCGGCACATTAGGTTGTGTTATGTTACGTTTGGTGCGGTTTGGATACGTTGCGTTATGTTAGGATAGCTTTGACTTTTGTGCTACGCGATGCTACTCCAAGGACTTCTGCGCCCTTCTGCGCGCTATCGTACTCCTCTTGTCACTGTGGACGCCATGAGTACTGCCCTCGGCACGATAAGCTATGTTGCTTTACGCTTGATTAGGTTAGGTATGGTTAGGCATGGTTAGGGTAGCTATGACTCTTGCGCTATGCACTGCTATTCGGACGATTTCAGCGTTCTACGTTGCTCCGCTATGCTCTGCTTAGCTATCGTGAAGCTAGCAGTAGCGGTCGTAGAACGTCGGTATTGGTTACGTTACGTCCACTTGTGATACGTTTGCTTAGGTTAGGATATTATAGCTTTGTCATTTGTGCTGTACACTAATCTTCGGCGGATTTCTGAGCCCTACTGAGATCTAATATTTCCTGCTTTGGTTTGGGAATGTCAGGAACTGAGGTAGTGGCACGGTAGGCTCTTCTAGGTAACGTATGGTTAGGCTAAGGTGGGCTTAGTTTGGATAGGATGGCTTTGACATTTGTGATACACAACGCTTTTGGGTGCCCTTCTGCGCTCTACTGTGCTCTAGCATATTCCGCTTGGATATGGGGAGGCCAGGAATAGTGGTCCCGGCTCGTTAGGCTGAGGTACGTTGTCTACTCTTTTATAACGTTTGGTTAGGTTTGGAGAGGAGAGCTTCGACCCTTGTGCTGCACACTGACATTCGGTTGATTTCTGCGATCTACTCTGCTCTAATATGTTCTACTTGGACCTGGGGAGTCCATCAATGCAGGTCTCGTATCTTTTGGTTTAGTCATTCTCCGTTAGCTATGTTAAGTTATGTCTGGTTTTGGTTATGGTGGCACTGACATCTGTGCTATACACTACTGTTCGGTGGACTTCTGCCCTCTGCTGCGGTCGAATATTCCCTGCTTTGATCTGGGAGTGCCAGAATTTGTGGCCGCGACGCGTTATGCTGTGTCAGATTACGTTTGGTTAAGTTATGTTTTTTTGGGTTAGATTAGGATGGCTTCCACTTTCGTGCTATACACTGCCACCCTTCGGATCTCTGCGCTGTACTCTCCTCTAATATGCCAGGCTTGGATGTGGAGAGGCCAGCAATTGACGGCTCGGCGAGGTAGGTTGGGATTCGTTACGCTCGATTGGGATAGGTTATGCCAGATTATGTTAGGATATATCCTACTTTTTTGCTATACACTGCTAATCGGGCGATTTCAGCGAACCACATTGCACCGCTATACTCAGCTTAGCTCTCGTGGTACCAGCAAAGGCTTTCGTGGCACGTCAGTTTGGGTTGCGTTACGTCTGCTTGTGTTACGTTTGGTTAGGTTAGGGGATGGTAGCTTTGACTTTTGTGCTGTTAACTGCTTTTCCGTGGATTTCTGCGCCCTACTGTGACCTAATATTTCCTGCTTTGCTCTGGGCATAACAGGAATTGCGGCCGCGTCTGTTTAAGTTGAGTTAGGCTTCGTTTGTTTATGTTAGGTTTGTTTTGTGTTAGGTTGGGATACCATTGACTTGCCTACCATTCACCGCCTTTCTATGTATTTCTGCGTCCTACTCTCCTCTGATATGCCCTGATTGGCGATGGAGATGCAAGAAATAGTTGGCTAGGCACGTTACGTCGAGTCTGCGTACGTTTGGTTAGGTTATATCTGCTCCAGTTACATCTGGATATCTTTGTCTTTTCCGCCGTACACTGCGATTCGATGGGATTCTGCGCCCTACTTTCGTCTAATACATTCTGCTTGGATCTGCGATGGTCAGAAATATTCGCCGCGGCACGATATGCCGCGTTAGGTTGCGTAAGTTTCTGTTACGTTTGTTGGGGTTAGGAGAGTATATCCGTGCCTTTTTTGCTACACACTGCTAATCGCTGGGTTCCTGCCTTCTACTCTGCTACACAGTAATCTGCTTTGCACTGAGGAGACCAGCAATTGTAGCCGTGGCACGTTACGTTGCGTGTGCTATGTCAGGCTGGGATATGTTAGTCTGTGTATGGTCTTCGTATCTTTGACTTTACCTTTGTACATTGCGATTCTATGTATTTTTGCGCTCTACTCTCCTCTCATTTGCCCTGCGTGGCTCTGATTAGCCCAGAAGCATTGGTTTCGGGAAGTTTGTCTCAGGCAGGTTGCGTTTGTTTATGTTACGTTTCGTTAGGTTAGGATAGGACGGCTTTCACCCTTGTGCTATACACTGTCATTCGGCAGGTTCCTGCGCTCTTCATTGCTCTAATATACTCTGCTCGATTCTTGTGAGGCCAGCAATAGCAGTCGTGGCACGATAGTTTGGGGTAGGTTACGTTTGGTCATGTTATGTTCGGCTAAGTTTCGTTAGGATCGCTTTGGCCTTCATGCTATACAGTTTAATTCGGTGGATTCCTGCCATATACTGTGCTCTACTCTGATCAGCTTGGCTCTGTGGAAGCCAGCAATACTGGTCGCGGCACGTTCGGTAGAGTTTGGCTTCGTTTGGCACTGTTGCGGTTGATTAGGTTAGGACAGTGTAGCTATGACTTTTGCGACATACACTGCTATTCGGTGGATTTGTGCGCTCTATTGTGCTCTAGTATATTCTGCTTGACCCTTGGCAGGCCAGCAGTATTGGTCTCGGCAGGTTAGTCCCAGTTATGTTGCGTTTGGTTTTATTACGTTTGGTCACGTTACGACAGGATAGCTTTGACTTTTGTGCTATACGCGGGCATTCAGTGGATTCCTTGCGATCTACTCTAATCTGCTCTGCTTGGAACTGTGGAGGCCAGAAATAGTGGTATCGGCACGTTAGGCTGAGTTAGGCTGTGTTCGGTCAGCTTCCGTTTGGTTAGGTTACGATAGGATCGCTTCGACTTTTGAAACGCACACGTCAATGCAGTGGATTTCTGCACACTGCTGTGCTCTAATATGTTCCGATTCACTATGGGGAGGCCAGCAATAGAGATCTCGGCTCGTTAGGTTTAGTTATTCCACGACAGGTTTGGTTAGGTTAGGTCGTGTCAGTTTGGGATATCTTTGACTTTTGTGCTATACACTGCTGTTTGGTGGATGTATGCGCTCTGCAGTGCTCTAGCATATTCTGTTTGTCTCCAGGTTGGCCAGCAATAGTGGTCCCGGCAGGTTAGGATAAGTTTCGTTGCGCTTGGTTATATTACGTTTGGATATGTTAGAATAGGATAGCTGTGTCTTTTGCTCTATACACTGCTATTCGGTGGATTCCAAAGCCCTACGTTGCTCTGCTACACTCTTCTCAACTCTGTTGTGTCCAGCAGTAGTGCTCTCGGCTTGCTTGTTTGAGATAGGCTACGTTTGGTTAAGTTACATCTTCTTTGGTTTGGTTTGGATTGCCTTGACTTTCGTGGTATAGACTCTTATTCAGCGGATTTTTGCCCTCTGCTGTGCACTATTATTTTTTGCTTGGATTTGGGGAAGCCAACAATAGTGGTCTCGGCACGTTAGGCTGAGATAAATAGCGTTTGGTTATGATTCGTTTGGTAAAGTTAGGACTTTTATGCTACACACCTATATTCGGTGGATTTCTGCGCTCTACTGTGCTCTAGTATATTCTGGTTGGCTCTGGGGGCCAGCGGTATTGGTCTCTGCACGATAGACCGAGTTAGGTTGCGTACGGTTACCTTCCGCTTGGATAGGTAAGAGTACGGTAGCTTCGACTTTTGTGCTATACACGGCGTCGCGGCGGATTTCTGTGCTCTACACTGATCCACTATACTCTTCTCGATGCTGTGAGACCAGCAATAGTGGTTGTCGCACAATAGACTTTGTTAGGTTTCGTTTGGTTTGCTTATGTTAGGATACGTTTGGTTAGGATTGCATTTGCTTTTGTGCTATGCACTGCTATTTGATGGCCCTCTGCGGTCTGCAGTGCTCTAGTATATTCTGCTTGGGTCTGGGGAGTCCAGCTGTATTGGTCCCGGCGCGTTAGGTTGTGTTTGTTACGCTTGGATTTGTTACGATTTATGAGGTTGGGATATGATATTGTTGACTTTTGTGCCATATACTGCCATTTGGTTGATTCCTGCGACCTCCGTTGCACTACTATACTCCGCTCCACTCTGGTATGACCAGCAATAGCAGTCGTGGCACGTTAGTTTGAGTTACGCATTTGGTCAGTTCAGGTTACATGGTGTTCTGGTATGTTAGCATCGACTTTGTGCCACACACTGCTATCCTATGGTCTTCTGCGCACTTCTGTGCGCTATCAAACTCCACTTGTCTCCGTGGACGCCGGGAATAGTGCTCTCCGCACGTTATGTTGAGTTATGTTACGTATGGTATGGTAAGGTTTGGGTACGTTTGGAAGGGATGGCAACGACTTTTGCGCTATACACTGCATTTCGGGAGGTTCAGCGTTCTACATTGCTCCGCTGTAATCTGCTTGGCTCTAGCGAGACCAGTAGCAGCAGTCGTGTCACGCCAGGTTTGATTACGTCACGTCTGCTTGTGTTACGCTTAGTTAAGTTAGGATAGGACAGCTCTGACTTTTGTGCTATACACCGCTACACGGCGGATCTCTGCGCTTTACTGTGCTCTAGTATGATTTGCTGGGCGGTAGGGAAACCAGCAATTGTAGTCTCCGCAGGTTAGGTTCATTCATACCATGTTTGGTTGTGTTTCATTTGGTTAGGTTAGGACAGTGTAGCTTTGACTTTTGTGCTATACACTGCCATTCCGTGCACTCCTGCGACCTCCATTGCACAACCATATTCTGCTCGACTCTGCGGAGGCCAGCTATAGCGGTCGTGGCACGATAGGTTGGTATAGGTTACGTATGGTTGGGTTAGATTAGACTACGTTTGGTTAGGATGGCTCTGACTTTTGCGTTATACACGCATTATCGGGGGATTTCTGCGCTCTGCTTGGCCCTGGTGAAGCCTGTAGTAGTGGTCTTGGCAGGTTAGGTTGAAACAGGGTACTCTTGGTTATGTTATGCTAGCTTCGGTTAGGTATGGGTATCTTCGAATTTTCTACTATACGCAGCGACTCTATGGATTCCTGCTCACAACTGTCCTCTATTGTGCTCTGCATGGCTCTGTGCAGGCGAGCAATACTGGTCGCGGCATGTTATGTGTAGTTAGATTACGTTTGGTTTGGTTAGGTTGGGATTGCTTTGACATATGTGCTCAACACAGATATTCTAAGGACTTCTGTGCTCTACTGTGATCTGCTATAATCTGCTCGACACTGGGGACGACAGTCACAGTGATTTCGGCACGTCAATTTCAGTTCAGCAACGGTTGGCTAAGTAATGTTGGTTTTTGTTAGGCTCGGACAACGTTGACTTCTGCGCTATACACTGCTATAAGTTGAATTTCTGCGCCCTACTGTGCCATAGTATGGTCTGCTTGCCTCTAGGTAGGCCAGCAATGGTGGTCTCGGCACGCAAGTTTGAGTTAGAATACGCATGGCTTGGCTAGGTTCGGATATGTTTGGTTAGTATAGCTTCGACTCTTGCGCTATGCACTGCTCTTCGGCCGATATCTGTGTACTGCATTGCTCTACTGGCGTCTGCTTTTCTCCGGGGAGACCAATAATAGTGGTCGTGGCACGTTTGGTCTAGCTAGGTTACGCTTGGTTAGGTCAGAATTGGTTAAGTTTGGTTATGGTGGCTTCTACTTCTCCGCTATACACTGCTATTCGGTGGATTTCTGCGCTCCACTGTGCTCTAGTATATTCTGCTCAGCTATGGGGTTGCCGGCAGTGTTGGTCTCGGCTCGTTAGCCCGAGTTATGTTGCGATTGGTCTTTATATGTTTGGTTAGGTTAGGACAGGGTAGCTATGACTTTTGGGCTATACACAACTAGTGGGTGGAATTCTACGCTCTACTGTGATCTTACGTTCACTGCTATCGTCTGAGATTTCTCTGAATAGTGGCTGCGGCTCTTTAGGATGCGTTACATTACGCTTGGCTAGGTTAGGTTTGCTTGGATTCTGTCAGGATATATTTGACTTTCGTGCTATACACTACCGCCCTATGCACATCTGAGCTCTACTCCCCTGTAATATGCCCAGCTTGGCGGTCGGTAGGACAGTCTATTTTGTGCTAGGCAGATTTGGTTGGGATTGATTACGTCTCATTACGTTAGGTTAGGACAGATTAGGTTAGGATACTTCCTACTCCTCTGCTATGCACTGCTATTCGGGCGATTCCAGCTTTCTACGTTGATCTGCTATACCCAGCTTAGCTCTCGTGAGGCCAGAAGTAGCGGTCGCGCCACGTCATTTAGAGCAACAATACGTCCGACTCTGTTACGTTAGGTTAGGCTAGTACAGGATAGCTAGGACTTTTCTACTATGCACCGCTTCTCGGTGGATTCCTGCGCTCTACTGTGCTTTAATGTGCTCTGTTGGCGCTGTGGAGGCCGGCAATGGTGCTCTCGGCGCGTTAGGCGGAGTTATGATACGTTTGGCCAGTTTATGTTAGCATGGGCATGGTTCCGATATGCTTCATTTTTCTGCTATACAATGGGCGTTATGGACTTCTGCCCTGTATTGTGCGCTACAACTCTGCTTGTGTCTGTGGACAACAGGAATAGTTGTCGCGGCAATATAGGTTGACGTATGTTACGTTCGGACAGGCTAGGTTTGGATAGGTATCATTGATTTAGCGTTGACTTTAGCGCTATACACGGCTATTCGGTCCAATTCAGCGTCCTACATTGCTCTCCTATACTATGCTTGGCTCTCGCGAGGCCAGTAATATTGTTCTCAGCACGTCAGCTTGAGTTGGGCTATGTTCGGCTAGGTAATGTTAGTCTGAGTTTGGGTTGGTTAGCTCCGACTGACGTGTTATACAGTGATCATCGGCGGCTATCTGCGCTCCACAGCGCTCTAGTATATTCTTCTTGGCTTTGGGTGGCGGGAGGTAAGCAATAATGGTCACGGAATGTTAGGTTGGTTTCTGCTACCTTCTGTTATGTTACGTTTGGCTAAGTTAGAATTGGGTAGCTTCGACTGCTGTGCTATGCGCTGCGATGCTATGGATTTCTGCGATCTAGCCACTCTAATATCTTCTGCTTTTCTGTGAGCAGGGCAGCAATAGAGGTCTCCGCACGCTAGGTTGTGTTAAGTTACACTTGGCTTGGCGAGGTTAGAATAGGTTTGGTTAGGTTAGCTTTGACTTTTGTTGCATACACAGCTATTCGATGGATTACTGCGTTCTACTTTGCTCTAGTATGTTCTACTTGGCTCTGTGGAGGACAGCAATAGTGGTCTCGGCACGTTACTTTGAGTTATGTTACGTTCTGCTATGTCACGATCGGTTAAGTCAGAAAAGGACAGCTTTAGCTTTTGCGCTTTAAGCCGCTATTCTGTTGTCTTCTGCGATCTAGTGTGCTCTAATAAATTGTGCTTGCCTCTGGGGAGGCCAGCAATAATGTTTGTGGAACGTTCGTTAAAGTTAGGTTCCGTTCGGCTTGGATAGGTTAGGATAGCCTTGGTCAAGATGGGTTTGGCTTTGTGTGATATACGCAGCAATTCTGAGCATCGCTGCGCTCTACTGAGCGCTGGTATGTGCTGCCTGTCTATGCGGAGGCCAGCTGTAGTGGTCACGACAAGTTAGACTGAGTTACGATGCTTAAGGTTATGTTACGTTAGGCTATGCTAGGAGAGTATAGCCTTCACTTTTGTGCTATACACAGCTATTCGGTGGATTCCTGCGCTCTGCTTTGCTGTGGTATATTCCGCTTGGACATGGGGATGCCAGCAGTATCTGTCTCGGCACATATGCCTGAGTCGGGTTGCGTTTGGTTACGTAACGTTTGGTTAGGTTAGGGGAGGATAGCTTGGATTTTTGTGCTATGCACTGCTATTCAGTGGATACCTGCGCTCTACATTGCTCTGCGATACTGTGTTCGGCTCTGGGGAGTCCAGCAGTAGTGTTCTCTGCATGTTCGGTATTGTTATGATGCGCTTGGTACGTTAAGCTTGGTTAAGTTAGTATATGATAGCTTTGACTTTTGTGCAATACACTGCTATTCGATGGACATTTGCGCTCTACATTGCTCTAATTTGCTCTGCTTGGCACTGGGGAGGCCAGCAATACTAGTCTCGACACCTTATGTTGAGTTAGACTACGTTCGGTTCGGCACGTAAGGACATGTTGAGTTAGGATTTCTTCCACTCTTGTGCTTTACACTGCAGTGCGG